>NC_142933.1:66092386-66149886 GCF_046866305.1 Octopus bimaculoides
GCGTACATGTGGTTGTGATGCATGTGCCTGATGTACCCTTATCAGATGGGTAGCCATGATGGGTATATAGAGATTCGTATATTTCTACCCCAGTGTCACTTAGATGGCATGAACTGCTTCCTCGCTCAATAACAATAATAATTTATTTCTTTATTGCTCACAGGGGGCTAAACATAGAGGGGACAAACAAGGACAGACAAAGGGATTAAGTCGATTACATCGACTCCAGTGTGTAACTGGTACTTATTTAATCGACTCCCGAAAGGATGAAAGGCAAGGTCGACCTCGGCGGAATTTGAACTCAGAATTTAACGGCAGACGAAATACTGCCAAGCATTTCGCCCGGCGTGCTAATAATAATAACGTAATATGAATAAAATGTCAATCGTTTTGGTGCGTGACTTTTCGCTTACGCTGTATATATATATATATATATATATATATATATATATATATATATATATATTATATATATATATATACACATACATATATATATATATATATATATATATATACATGCGGAAAATACAAGTGGTTGGATGTCGAGGTTATCACATTCTGGAATTATTTCGAATAAAAATCTTTAGTTGAATATTGACGGTTGGTTGAGCTTATGAGTGAAAAGAATATTGGAAAATATATCAACAGACATTTAACGGGAAAAATATATCTGACAGTATTCGTCAGGGTGTGCTTGTGTGTGTGTGTGTGTGTGTGTGTGTGTGTGTGTGTGTGTGTGTGTGTGTGTGTGTGTGTGTGTGTGTGTGTGTGTGTGTGTGTGTGTGTGTGTGTGTGTGTGTGTGTGTGTGTATGTGTGTGTGTGTGTGTGAGTGTGTGTGTGTGTGAGTGTGTGTGTGTGTGTGTGTGTGTGTGTGTGTGTGTGTGAGTGTGTATGTGTGTGTGTGTGTGTGAGTGTGTGTGTGTGTGAGTGTGTGTGTGTGTGTGTGTGTGTGTGTGTGTATGTGTGTGTGTGTGTGTGAGTGTGTGTGTGTGTGAGTGTGTGTGTGTGTGTGTGTGTGTGTGTGTGTGTGTGTGTGTGTGAGTGTGTATGTGTGTGTGTGTGTGTGAGTGTGTGTGTGTGTGAGTGTGTGTGTGTGTGTGTGTGTGTGTGTGTGTGTTGGCCAATCTACAGTTCTCTGTTTATTATTAGCCCTATGCCACGACCACGCATACACCAACTTATGTTTAATAATAGAACGACAGTGTGTGAAATTACACTTCCTGGAGAAACTGTTCGATTTACAATCGATATCCTATTCAATAGTCTGCTGATACCAAATAGCATATACCCTCACTATCAACCCCACTTTACCACCCACCAGTAGCGTCATATACATTAAAAAAATAGATCTAACGTCCAACTGGAGTTGTCAGTGTGCAAGATATGGGAGCCGGTAAATATCCCTTAAGTAACTAACTTACTCTAAAATAATAAATTTCTCTCACGGAGACAAACAAAGCCTTTACTTTATCGACCGACCTGCTAGAAATATCATGAGTAGCCATATCTCCCTCCCATCACACCCTATTCTCCCGCCTGCTTTCTCTTTCTATATACATGCAGACATATTGATGTGTGTGTGTGTGTGTGTGAGTGTGTGTGTTGATGTATATATGTATTTATGTATGTATATGTATGAGTGTGTGTGTGTTTACGCACAGAAACATCACACATACAAGAGTAGTACCAATAAGAAATGACGGGTTATATTTCTGTCTCCTTTCAGTAATTCTTAATCTTTCTGCTTCAAATCTTGTCTCATTTTGCCTTCATTCAATTAGTCTTTATCCATTTACTTCGAGCCCTATCTACTTCTCATTCTAACTTACCTCTCCTTAAAATATTTTCTCTTCCGCTTCTCTCAACTCAGTGCTTTTTCCCTTCCATATTTCTATAAGGTGACAGAAACTGTTTAAAATCAACAACAAAAAATGACGTATGACTTAGTCTTTTATATATAAAGATATATAATAATATATATGTGCAGTTGATACGAAAACAATATAGATTTATACATGCCTAGTGTGTGGTGGGTCAGTGCTGCAGTTATGTACGATATAGGTAAAGAAAACTATTCATAAAATAAGTTTCCTCCGCGTTACGGAAAAATCTAGTTTCGAACTTTCGTACCTACGGAAATTGTAAAAGATAACTACTAATTTCGAGTGAATTCTACTCATTTAAAAAAAACAAACTAGGATCTTTTCAATCGCAGTCACAGATTTTTTAATTCATTTTTTTTAACTAAACAGTTTGAAACTTCGGATACCGGTTGAATGTGTCACGTAGAACACGGTTTACTTTTTACGTTTTTTGGCAAAATTTTGTATTTTAGAAGTTATTTCGTTTTAAAGTTGTCGTATTTGGGTAATTTTAACCAACCAATGACGTGTATTCAGCTGAAGAAAGTTACTGCTGTTTGCGAAAGTAATGGAAGAGCAACAACATCCGGGTCATCGGGTCATCTGTTTTGGACGCTGCATACATGTATGTACGTAAATACACAGACACATGTATACGTACACACACATACACACACACTAATACATACACACACATACAACTTTTAGAACGCTGAGGAAAGGAAAGGGACGTGGGTGTGAGGAATACATGGCATTAAGGAAGGAGGGGCATTTTGAAGTTGACGACGGTTGTTCATGCTGTCCATCACACACCACACACACACACACACACACACACACACACGTTCATATGTAAAGCTGATAAAACCCCGAATGGAAGCAAGAAAAAGGAAAGGGTTTAATAAATTAATATGCAGTGGTGGGGGTTGGTAAGTTTATATAAGCTGTCGTTCAGATCATCAACACACCACCACTTTCTTCGTTCTTTCTCTCTCTTTCTCTCTCTCTCTCTCTCTCTCTCTCTCTCTCTCTCTCTACGATTTGCTGGAAATAACAACCAAATCTCTCTCAACGTCACACGCTAACATTATATAAACGAGAGGAAACATTGGATAAGATGGAAAAAAATATACACGCGCACACACTCACGTATATATTCCCTATAAAAGAACTTTCTGTTTTTCTCACCCTCCTTTTTTATCTTTTATACTTTTCTCTCCCCCCTCTCTCTTTCATGACTCGATGACCCGGATGTTGTTGCTCTTCTATTACTGTCGCAAACAGCAGTAACTTTCTTCAGCTGAATACATGTCATCGGTTAGTTAATATTACCCAAATACAACAACTTTAGCACGAAATAACTTCTAAAATACAAAATTTTGTCAAAAAGGTTAAGAGTAAACCGTGTTCTACGTGACACATTCAACCAGTATCCGAAGTTTCAAACCGTTTAGTTTTTAAAAAATTAATTAAGAAATCTGTGACTTAGATTGAAAAGATCCAGAAACGAATATCACAATACTATAAATGCATGAAATATATTTATTTATTTTGAACTAACATAAATTATTTCAAATATATTTCACGTAATTTTTTTGTCACCAGTTTCTGTACATTTTTGTTGCTGATAGCCTATCACTTCAGTTATTTGTCTAATAATTTTTTTTCATTTCTCTTGACATTCTTGCTAACACATAATCGTTTTCTACCCTGCCCACTTTATTTGCGCGAGCGTCAATGCAACTGACCAATTAGTTTTGCTACTAATGTTAATCATACAATACTTGCACCCACATTCTACAACTCCCACCCTTCAGCATTACTCTTTTATCTTCTTTTATCTTCTCATTTCCACTAGTTTTGCTAACGTACATCTCTATTTGTTTGGACTCTGCTGCTTTACTAACGTCATAAGGTCTTGTCAATCATCGCCACTTAATGTATTTTAAAAATTTTGATACGGGGAAAAAAACTTAGCTGTTTTGTAAAATCATTCTAGTTTGTAACATCTACAGTGAGAACAACAGGTGATTATAAAGACGAAATTAAATCAAGTGGTCAAACAACCCTTCCGTTATATGTTCACGCATTTAGCAGAGTAACTATCTCAGTAGCTAACATTTTTTTTTTCAAATAGATTTGATATGAAATAGTTCTTGAGTGTATGGATCAATGACCGCACTAAATATAATGTACCTGTAAACACGATGGTGATTCAAGCCAAAGTCTAAAGTTTGTATGACACTTTGCAAAGAAAAGTGCAACTTCTGATGCAAAACTTTTTCTGGATGATAATAGCTGGCCTGAAAGGTTTAAATTGCACAGCCTTAAAATGACGCGTGAAGCTGTTGATGCTTTTGTACAGGCTGCTACTAATTATCTTGATAGGCCGAAGAAAGTGATTACTGAAGGAAGCTACAGACCTGAACAAGAATACAAAATTGATGAGTCTGGTTTTTATGGAAACGCTTGATTGCGTTTCCATAATTCTAGTGAAGGAAAATCACTGTGAGCTTTTAACGTTTTCAAAATTTGTCTTGTTAGAGGAAAAATTGCAAGGTTATATGATACTAAACTCCCTTACTTATGTAACCCCCCCACCCAAATCTAAGAGCTTTCAAGAATTATACTAAGTTTAATCTAGCCACGATTTGGCGTTAAAATAAAAAAAAGGCTTCGATGTCTATGAGCCATTCATTGGTTTACAAATTTGCTCTGCTGTAGAAAGGTATTGTATCAGACGTAATATTTCCATTAAAGTGTTCCTCTCTTTAGACAATGATCTTTCTGATAATGTGAGAGTGGAATATATTCCCCAAAATATAACTATTTTTGGTCTAGTCAATAGATCAACGTGTGATAGCTACCTTCAAATATATATATATATATATATATATATATATATATATATATATATATATATACATGTATGTATATATACAGTGGCGGACTGGGTCTAAAAATATTGGTTGCCAGGAGACTAATGGGGCCCACCCCCAACTACAATGGTATCATTTAATTTTTTTTTTAAGTATTCCTTTCAACTGTTTACAAACACAACCAGGCCGAAATAGTTAATGTATTCTTCCAGGAGTGAATAAAAAATTCTCAAACTTGAGGGATGGGCCCTTTAGATACTAACACGGGCCCCCATATATGGATTCTCATGGCACAGGGGCCCACTTGCCAACGGGTAAGCTGGCAATCTGGCCAGTCTGCCACTGTGTGTTTGTGCATATATATATATATATATATATATATATATATATATATATATATTACAGACAAGAAAGTAAATTTCGAACAGTGTAGCTGTGAAAATAGCAGAAAGATTGGATATTTTTTACCCTTATAAGACAGAAAAAGTTGCCAGCAGGCGGCCATCTTATAAGGGTAAAAAAAACAACCCATCTTTCAGCTGTTTCCACAGCTATACTGCGTTTGAAATTTACTGTCTTGTCTGTAAAATACCATATATGTAATTGTTATTTTTATAAACATAAGAAATTGTTTTCTTTAAATATTACAAAATGAAAAGAAACCGATACCAACTAGAACACAGATTCATAGCACAGTTAAAGTAGGGCGGACGGAGCGGACTTTCTAACTAACACGCATTGAATAATGCATTATGTTGTATCATTCGTGAGTGGGTGGCAGAAAGTAATTTGAAGGATATAGATATACCTTGTGATATTTATTTCCGTTCAAGTTACGTCAAGGTCGACTTTGTCTTTCGTCCTGTCTGAAGCCGATAAAATAAGCTTTAGACAAAGCTTCGAGGCCAGTATAATCCGCTAAAACACTTGTAGGCGATTCCTAAGCATGGCTGCGTTCCAGTGTCTGAAAGCAATAAAAGAACAATTATGCTATGTGTAAGTGTGTGTGTTCTCACATATGTATACATATACGTGTGTGTATATGTATGTACATGTGTATATGTGCAGGCATATATATATATATATATATATATATATATATATATATATATATATGTGTGTGTGTGTGTGTGTGTGTGTGTGTGTGTGTGTGTGTGTGTGTGTGTGTGTGTGTGTGTGTATAGATATTTGCGTTTCCATTTTTTATTGCCCATAAATATAGAAAAATATTTAACCAAAATTACACTTAGCTATGCCACCATTGGTAATTTCTCTAAAAGAATGTTTTCAATTAACAATAAATAATAATAATAATGATAAATGAATTGAATTTTTCCAACGGCATGATTAGTAAAATTCAAACTTGTAATTGTCTTAAACCCGATGCGTTTCCGCTTTTTAAGAATTGTCTTTCAAAATCCACCATATATATTCATTGGCCGTTGAATCAAATATTTACCATAAGGGAATCATATACATTCATGCATATACATAAGCATTAACCTATTTAAAGTTAAATTCTACCAACATTTATTTCGAAATAATCCTTACATATTCGCTACTTCGTTAAATATACATACAGGGGTTGTAAAAAAAAAAACACCTTAAAATTTCAGACAAATTTATCTTAATATGGGGTAGGACCGCCTTTGGCAGTAATTACAGCTTGAATTCTAAGAGGTATGGACTCGTACAAAGTTTAAATTGTTTCCAAAGGAATTTTTGTCCATTCTTCAGCTAAAACAGTCTCCAGTTCTGGTAGTGATGGTGGTGGAGTATATCGACTCCTTACATATTTTTCTAAAATGCACCATAAATGTTCAATAATATTCAGATCTGAGGACTGTGGTGGCCAGATAAGATGTTCAGCTTCACTAGAATGTTCCTCGTGCCATTCAGTGACAACTTTAGCTGTGTGAATTGGTGCATTATCATCTTGACAGATTGCGTCTCCCTCCGGAAACAGTTCCGCAACCATAGGATGAATTTGATCAGATAAAATGCTTAAATAGTCTTGACTATTATATCTGCTATGAAGGGAAACCATTAGGTCGGCGGATTTCCAAGATATAGCCCCACCAGATCATCACAGATCCTCCTTCATGTTTAACAGTTGGAAGAAGGCAGTCTGGGTCAAATGCTTCATTTGGCTGTTTCCACACGTATACTCGGCCGGTGATCGGAAATAAGGTAAAGAATGACTCGTCCGAGAAAATAACATTCTTCCACTACTCTAAGGACCAATTCTGTAGGTTTTTACTCCACTCTAAACGCTTTGCAACATTTGTTTTTGAAGTAGTGGTTTTATGGTTGCAGCCGTCCCGTGAAATCTGGTTTTGTGCAGCTCCCGGTGAACAGTTTTTGCCGAAACTGGGTTCTCGAGGTGGTCATTAAGCTCTACAGTAATCTTGGGAACTGTACTTTTGTGATCCTTTCTTACAATTCGTGTACGAATGCGACGGTCCCTGTTTGAAAGTTTTGGTTTTCTTCTGGAGTTTTGTTTCGACGAGGAGGTTTTTCCCTCTTTCTCGAAGGCTGTCATTACTTTCGAGACAGCACTTCTTGATACTCCAAACATTTCGGCTGTTTTCGTTATGCTAGCGCCTGCCATACGAGCACCAACAATTAGACCTATTTGAAAGTTCGATAGATCTGTCATTTTAATGAATTTTAATTACCTTTTTCTGTTGATATCTGAAAAGAAACAGCAATTTTAGCAAAACATATTAAGCAACACTAATAATAAATAAAAAAAACATAAAGATAAACAAGCTTTTGATGGTTTTATAGATAAGCGCAGGAGTGGCTGTGTGGTAAGTAGCTTGCTTACCAACCACATGGTTTCGGGTTCAGTCCCACTGCGTGGCACCTTGGGCAAGTGTCTTCTATTATAGCCTCGGGCCGAGCAAAGCCCTGTGAGTGGATTTGGTAAACGGAAAGAAGCCCATCGTATATAGGTATACGTGTATATATATGTGTGTGTGTTTGTGCGTTTGTGTTTGTTCCGCCAACATCGCTTGACAACCGATGCTGGTGTGTTTACGTCCCCGTAACTTAGCGGTTCGGCAAAAAGAGACCGATAGAATATGTACTAGGCTTACAAAGAATAAGTCCTGGAGTCAATTTGCTTGACTAAAGGTGGTGCTTCAGCATGGTCGTAGTCAAATGACTGAAACAAGTAAAAGAGTAAAAGAATAAAGAGTAAAGAGTATTTCAAAATTATGATGCTATGATGCTAGGTGTTTCCATTATTTTGTACAACCCCTGTATATAGACATTTAAAAACCGTCTATCACACAGCATCATCATCAGAAGGAGGCCAACTACCAGCACTATGTAAGTTTAGTAAGAAAAACATGTGAAGTTCCAAAACTAATATCATGAGAGATTAATCTAATTTAGTTAAATATATTTTCCCTTCTCGTAAAGCACGCTTAAATGGGCTTTAAAACAATTGAAACCGGTAGCATGTTTTAATAAAAATGTAAATATTCTCTTTTATTTTTGATAAAGTTTTCAAAACAATTCTTTTAAAAGCTTTTTTGTGATTACCACCGGATTATATAAATCTATATAATGTACATTAAATTTATATAATATATTCTGTGAGACAAAAGTATAAACGTGTTCTTTACAACTTCATGTTAGAACTGACGTAGGGTCTGATCTATGTTTATGTTTGTGACCTAAGCAAACATTATATTAGTCTAACCATGATTTAGTTCAGTTGATTGAGTATACATGCCAGCGAGGTGCAAAGTACTGAAGAAATGCAATTATATTTTTTTACTTTCCAAACTGTTGATACGTACGGCAGACGAACTGAACGATACTGCTGTTTGAATGAAGCAGCCCCTTATATGAATTAGCACACACACACACACACACACACACACACACACATGTTGCCGACGTCATAAAAATTTATAAATTTCGAGAGAACGTGAAATAATTCCTTTTGGGAATAGTGAAACTCGAATAAAGGAATCTATAAATAATATCGTGTAAATATTGGGTTTAAAATGCCTTTGTATAAAAAGATGTGTGTGTGTGTGTGTGTGTGTGTGTGTGTGTGTGTGTGTGTGTGTGTGTGTGTGTGTGTGTGTGTGCTTAACGCGATGGAAAACAGAGATAGATAACGGCTTTAGTGATTTTTTTTTCTTTTTTCTTTTTTAGAATTAGCTAAAACTAGAAGGTTTTAAGTATTTATGACATGTGTATAATAGCTGTGATGCGATTATTATCAACGTGTTAGTTTCAGATAAAGGAAATGTTTTCCTTTTCTTTTTCTTCTTGTTTTTAGCTTTATTAATATTTCCAGGGTGTTTTATGGTGCTTCCAGGCGTTTTAACAACGTTATAAGAATTCAGTGTTTCTTTTCCTCTTCTTTGTGTGTGTGTGGTGGTAGTGGTGGTGGTGGTGGTGGTGGTGGTAGTAGGGGTGGGGTATTTGAATTAACTGTTTCAAGTATTTCATGTATTGTGTTTAAAATATTGTTAAAGAATGAAACAATAAAAAACATTTTTGTTGATTTTTATTTACATGTGTTGAGGAGGGGTGGCCTTGCTGATTGTATTATATCTTGGTTTAAGCTTTAACCAAGATGTTACAGCATAAATATTAAATACTTAAACTTCTTCAGATATCCGTAGAATAGTGATAAAAGTTGTTTCTGTATAAGCCGAAGTTTTTTGTATTTATGCATTTGTCTGGTCCCACGAGTGCCATATTAGAGAGTTTCTATAGCATTTATATTCATTGATATTTAACCGGATTAAAATATAAGATAACAATGAAATCGATACAGAATAGTTGCAACTGAACGTGTCAGTGGATATTGAATTTGCATATTTACATATTTACAGCCAATGGGTAAACGCTTGTGTCGCTTTCACCGGTGCTGTTTTGCATCCAGTGTCCGTTTCCTAAACTCTTAACACTCATTAGCGTTGTCCACAAAATGGAAAATGCTTGAAAATACACATGTGTAGTTTTCGTTCCTGTTTGAGTCAATAAAGGAGCAGATATGTGGTCGCTCTGTTAAAAATTGCAGTGAAGACTCCTTCAAGTCATATGTTATCACCTACTATCTTAAGTAGATCGATATATCTGGAGAACACATATTTATTGAATGATATCTGCCACATGATTCTAAGTAATTTGGGTGTGCTAAATACGAATTTCAACTCGGCTTAGCTTTATCAGGTTCTGATTCTTGTCAGCAACCTATGTGCAATTTTCCAGATTTTTCAAATTAGGACTAAAAAATTAAGTGACGCGTTCAAATTTATTTTCAAGTTTCATGAATACAAGCTGTTCAAACTACTGTGAAATTACATTAGAACGATAGAAATGACTTGAAATAAAAATAATAAATAGATATGAAGCTTTCAATCGGGCAAACATTTTCTTTTTTAAGACTTTCTAGCGCATTTGCTTGTTGATGGCAAGTCTCTTTTCAAGCACCAACAGAAATCAACCATCATGTGGGAATCCCAGAGTCCCTGGTACCGTTCCTCCATAATTTTGATACCCTGGTAGAATCTCTCCTCTTGTTCGTCACTCACAGTTCCTAAATTCCTTGGAAATTAGTCAAGACAGCTATTCAAAAAATGCATTTTTACGCTCATGTTGACACCTAACTTTTTGTAGTGCTTTAGAAGTTTTTTACGATTTCTTCGTAGATGTCTGCGCTATAATTGCTCAAAAAGTTCTCTATCAAGTCCACGAATCAGAACTAGGCATTTTTTCCGCGTTCATACATGACATTAGGAAAATCACAGTCTTTAATTAAGGTTCTTGTGAACCGTCGAAAATTACCATCGTAGTTTTTTTAATAACTTAAACTTGGAACTTTTGAAGTTATGTATTTGAAACACTCGCCGTTTGTATCAAAGGTTGTTACATATTGTTTAACGAGGTTTAGTTTGATATGCAGAGGAGGAAATATGATTTTATCTCTGGTCACTAAAGACGGATTAATTACGTTTTTCTCTCCGACAGTAAGCGATTTTCGTGCTGGCCAGGTTTGTTTGAAATCATGTTCTTCCTTGGCTGTGCTATCCCATGAACAAAAGAGACAGAGGTATTTACTATACCCTACTCTCTATATTTGATTAGATTTAAAACCTTTTCTATATGTTCATACTTTTCTTTTAATTTTGTTGAGTGCCCAGTCGGTATCGAGCCGTATAGATTGCCATTATGCAACAACACACTTAAAACTTCTTTTCGAACTGTCTAAAAATAAGCGCCAATCATTTGCATCGTAAGACTCAACCCCATCTCCTGTAACAAGCCAGGTATGTCTCAGCAATATACTAAACGATTCTCTGTTCTAAAATATTTAAGAAGTTCTCTGTAAAATGTAATATATGTGTTTGAAGTAAGCAAATTTTTCTCTCTAAGTCTTAAAGCTAAAACTTGCGAAGCCATTTTTGGGAAATTTAGATCCCTTACAAGATCATTCAACTGGGCTTGGTTACATTTTTGCGGATCATTTTGACTTTCAAGTACGCTGGGGTCAAAATCGGTGTCAGACTCCTCAGAGTGGATAACAATATTTTCTGGAACATCTTCAACTAATTCTTCAGGTGGCAGACTCTTAAATATTGGAATGGAGATTTCATTTGAATGTAGCACAGGTCGGATCACGGTGCCGAAATTTGCGTACTCGATACAATGTTTATTTTTCTTAGTGAAACCCGAACAAAATTAGGACCTGATAGAGCAAAACCGAGTAAAAAAAAATCGTGCTCAGCGCACCCAAGTAGCCTAGAACTATCAAATCTAATTCAATAGACAAAAAATTGAACTTTGTTTCCCCGTGTAATCTATGATCGTTAGCTGTTTTTATTGAGCCTTCATATTTACCGTTAATATTTTAAAATCCGGTTGGTGGAATGTTAAGTTTGCCACGAGAAAGTAGTACTGACATCTAATATTATCTTGAGAGACGCAAATACGACAGTTGAGAGCCGCAGGTTGGCCATCGTCAGTTTATAAACATGATAATTCTTTAGCAAAGGGTCTTTGTATCTAACTAGTGGAAGAAATCGCCTTCAAAATCGTAGACCCATGCCAACTGGTCCACTTAGAACGTTTCCCCAGCACGGGCCTCGTCTTAAAATGTGGTGTTGGCGATAGTCCTAAACATAAACAATAAACGGATTTTTTTTTGTTAGAATAAACTATGTGGAAGCCCTTCGTGTACAGCCGCAGGCATGGCTATGTGGTAAGAAGCTTGATCCCCAACCACTTAGTTCCGGTTTCAGTCCCACAGCGTGGAACCTTGAGCAAGTATCTTCTACAATTGCCACGGGCCGACCAAAGCCTTGTGAGTGGATTTGATAGACGAAACTGAAAGAAGCCCGTCTAGTGTGTGTGTGTGTGTGTGTGTGTGTGTGTGTGTGTGTGTGTTCTCCATCCCCGCCTGGCAATCGGTATTAGTTTGTTTACGTATCAGTAACTTAGCAATTCAGCAAAAGAGACCGATAGAATAAGTACTAGGCTTTAAAAAGAAGCACTGTGATCGATTTGTTCGACTAAACCCATCAAAGCGGTCCCCAAGATTGACCACGGGTCAAAGACTAAAACAAGTAAAAGATAAAAGATTGTATGTGATAGAGGATCTATATTCCGTTGGATGGCAGTCCATGTTTCTTCTAACAGCAAATTATAATAACAATCTAGTTTCTGTCGGTTTGCACCTTGCGTATCACAAATTAAAAACCCATATGCTATTTTTGATTTGTGACGCATTGTGGATCAAATATAAAGTTACTTGCACGCCCCACATGGAAACATAAAAAAAAATATTTTTGAAGCTAAAACTACGGAAAAATATAGAAAAGCTAATACCTTATTTCTTTATCTTATTAATCATACTTGTGTATAACAAAATTATAAAAAACGCATTTTTTTCAAGATTTTTTTCTAGATTTTCGAATTATATTTAGAAAGAAAATGTTATGCACCAAGATACCTCCTGCGGTGCACAATTATATACTGGCGTTTCACAACATGTAGTTCTTCTGCTAGTAACGTTGTTTCTATCGAATAGCAACTTACAGGCCGTCTGTTAAAAACCTGTATTCCGTCGGATAACGACATGTATTCTCTCAGATAGCAGCCTACATTCCGTCGGTTAGCAATCCGTCACATAATATTATATGTTTCGTCTGTTAGCAACCTATCAACCCGTTGGTTAGCAACTTGTATTTCGTCATATAGCAATCTATATTGGGTTGGTTCATAACTTATACTCCCATCGGTTAGCAATCTAAAATAACTAATATTACAATAAAAATAACATTTCACAAACTTGTTTGCTTTCCATCATTCGAACGCCTTGCTGAATGCATCGCATTGACACGATATCTTGAGCCATATAACTTTTAGTCGAATGTATCGATCCCAATACTTGTTTAAGCCTGGTACTTATTTTACCGAACTTTTATGTCGAACCGCTAAGTTACAGGGGCGAAAACACACCAACACCGGTTGTCCTATATATATATATATATATATATATATATATATATATATACGACGCGTTTCTTTCAGTTTCCGTCCACCAAATCCACTCACAAGGTATTGGTCAGCCCAAAGCTATAGAGACACTTGCCGAAGGTAGGACTGAACTGGAACCATGTGGCTAGGAAGCAATATATATATATATATATAAAAGGGCAAAAGAAAAAATTATGAATTAACTCAGAAATCGGACCGATTCGGTAATAACGGAATTTTTAAAGAACTTTCTGTCAGCTTGCTTCGAGACACGTGCTTATAGTGATGAATTATATGTGGTTATTGACGATTTAAAGTCTATTCTCAGCATATTTGGCATGGGAACTTTTTTCTTTTGCCCTTATTTATAAAGCTGTTTATAATTTTCACCTTCAAAGGCATTTTTTAATATGCTGGCCACTAATAAAATTTTTTGAAAATTTTATCCTATATTATATATATATAGTATGTGTGTATGCGCGTTTATTTACACACACACACACACACACACACACACACAGAATAACTTTCTCCCACCAGCCACGGTGGGAGAAAGTTGTCCTTAAAGTTAGCCTCAGACCGAAGACCTAGCCTAAATTCTTACAACAGAGAAGGCTCTGTTAAATGTCCCGGAAATACAAGAGATGGTGTTACACTGAAGGTAAAATATTTGGGTCCATTTAATTGATTACTCCCTCCCTATGAATATGCAATCCTGTGCCAATTCTAGAAATTAATATTGGATTCAAATTCTGGTACAAGGCCAGCAATTTCAAGGGAGGAGATAAGTCCATTACATAGACCCCAGTACTTAACTGGTACTTATTTTTCGACATCGAGGCAAAGTCAACTTCGGCGGAATTTGAACTCAGAACGCAAAAACGGACGAAATGCCGCTAAGCATTTTGTCAGGCCTCGTAACGATTCTGCCAGCTCGTTGCCTTCCTAGAAATTAATATTAACTTCTTCCTCGAGCGACGAGCTGGCAGAATCGTTAGCACGCCGAGAAAATAACTAAGCAGCATCTCATCCGTCTTTACGTTCTGAGTTCAAGTTCCACCGAGGTCGACTTTGACTTTTAGCCTTCCGCGGTCGATGAAATAAATGCCAGATGGAAACTGGGTCGATGTAATCGACTTAACCCCTCTCCCGAAATTGCTGACCTTGTACCAAAAATTGAAATTAATATTTGTTCTGAGTTCAACTTTGCCATTCACCAGGGTTAGTCTGGACACAAACGCAGTCGTACAGGAGAGAAGCCATATCTCCTGTATCTGTGATTAATTATTCTCTGAAGGACGTCGCTCAACTACACACAAACACATTCAAACAGGAGAAAAAGCAAGCCACTACGATGTCTGTGGTAAATAATTCTCTCAATAAAAGTCGCTTAAGTACACATGAGTATATTTATGCGAAAGAGTAATCGCTTCAATGTTGAAAGTTATTCTATGATAAAAAAAAAATACCTAATAAAACCATAAATGAATTTACACATAAAATAAGACATAAAAGGTGTAAAAATATTTCCCGACACAATCTTTAATAAAATCACAACTTGTGTCTCTATATTCTATTTTAAAAATATAAATAAGCCACAGTGCTTAATCGGTACTTTGTTATCGACCCGTGAAGACTGAAAGGTCAAAATAACTTCAGATGGTTTTGAATTCGGAACGTGAAGAGCCTAAGTAACTGCAAAATATTTTGTCTAACGCTTTAAAGATTCCACGATGAAAAGTATTAATAATGTCCCGAGATTTGTGTTCTTAACCTATAAATCTGTGACTTTGTTCCGAACTTAGAAATCAGCCTTTAGATATGTTAGTGGCCGAATAAGAAGATAGATAAAATCTCTTGCAAGTAATTATGCTTCGAATCTATATGGTATTAGATTCGTTCTCATTGCATAACACATTGGGTACGTGTCTTTTAGCATAGCTCTAGCTACACGACAGCCTACTGAGTGAAATTTTGGCAGACGCAAACTGTAAAATCTAACAGTGGGAATGACAGTTCTTGTTCTTGTGAAGAAGACTTCATTCGTTGGCTTATTTAACTGAACTTCTATCTGGTCCTCGGATACCGTTTAAGAGAGTCCACTCTGCTGTAAACATTCGAGCCAGTTTTCTAACCTGTGAATAACTTCCTCAATTCCTCCCATCATTCCTAGATGGAATAAAACGATTGGGAGCGTCTTTTAGCATGCTGGTAATTTGGCACGGCTGACTGGACATTGAACCTGTTTTGGTGACAGTACATTTCGGCTCTGAAGGCAAACATGTGTGCGCACGCAGAAATACACATGCAGATATAGAGAGCGTGAGAGAGGGGAGAAAGAGGCATTATAATGTATAAGCTGCACACGATTGGCATGAACACTTATCTTCTCTTCATACACAAATAGAAATATGCTCATACACATAAACCGAGTGAGGGAGGAGCGAACAAAATGAACCTTAAATCTTTAACGTAAAATAAATCAGCATCGAATCAGCGATGCCAAATAGGCGATGCAAAAATAAGCGATGCCAAATCAGCTGTGCCAAAATGTCTTCTACCCATTTCCGAAGGCTTTAGCAATGGTCATGGACTCTGCTGTTTCTTCTCTATCTGAGCTATCTTTTATCTTTACTTGTGTCGGTCATTAGACTGCGATCATGCTGGGACACCACTTTGAAGGGTTTAGTCGAGCAAATCGCCCCAATACTTTTTTCGTCTGGTACTTATTCTATCGGTTCTTTTGCCGAACCGCTAAGTTATGAGGACGTAAACAAACCAATACAGGTTGACAAGCGGTGGCCATATGGACCCCTGAACCGGGGTCTATATGGCCCTTAGGGGCCCATGAAATATTTTGATGTTAAAATTTATCAGCAATAAATTGGTTGTCCTTCTACTAAACACAAAATATTTTTATACAATTCCTAACAATAATTAACTATAAGAATATAATGGGATTTTTTTGAACATCGAAAAGTTTAGATAGTCCTTGTTTTTAATCCTGCTGGTTGTCCAGCCACCCTCCCCACAAGAACTGCAATCAGAACGTAAGGACGGACGGAATGCGGCTAAGCCCGGCGTGCTAACAATTCTGCCAGCTCGCTGCTTTATTTAATAATGATAATAATGGTTTCAAACTTTGCCACAAGGGCAGCAAATTGGGAGGGGGTGAGTCGATTACATCGACCCCTTGATCACTGGGGTCGATTACATTAGCTCTCTGCCTTATGTAATAATGATAATAATGATCCTTTCTACTGAAAGCACAAGGCCTGTAATTTTGGGAGAAGGGACTAGTCAATTATATCTACCCCAGTATTTCACTGGTACTTAATTTATCAACCCCGAAAGGATGAAAAACTAAGTCGACCTCGGCGAAATCTGGACTCAAGTTTAAGTTTCTGCGAGATAAGGTGGGTTAAAATTTAATCTATAAAAATATTTTTCATTTTCAAAATATTTAATTAGGATTTTGTTTTATATCATTTTATTTTTTTTATATAATTTTACTCGTTTGTCCCTAGACTACGGCCATGATAGGGCACTGCCTGGAATGATTTTAGACGAACAGATCGATTCCAGTACTTTTTTTCTTTATGTCGGGCACTTATTCTATCGGTTTCTTTGACTAACCACTAAGTTACAGGGCGTAAACAAACCAACGTTGTTTGTCAAGCGCTGGTGTGAGGGGTGCAGACACAAACACAAAATACACATATGTGCACACTCGACAGATTTCCACAGTTTCCATCTACGAAATTAACTAAAATAATATTATTGACCCGGGATTATAGTAAAAGACACGTTCTTAAAATATAGCACGGTGGGACTGAACCTGAAGCCATATATCAGCTAAGTAAGCTTTCTAACCGTACAGCCTATAGAGGCAAATTCCTCCAAATGGGAGGCGAAACCGGGACCTTGCAGTTGCATGGCAAACTTCATAATCAAACAATATTTGTTTCATTTAATGTAATATTAGTTACAAATTTTGGCACAAGGCCAAAAATTTCGGGGCAGGTTAAGTCGATTGCATTGACCCCAGTGCTCAACTGGTACTTATTTTATCGACCCCAAAAGGATGAAAGGTATTGTCGACCTCGGTGGAATTTGAACTCAAAGCGTGAAGATGGACGAAATGCATTTTTGCCTGGCATGCTAACAATTCTGTTCGCTCGCCGCCTTCATTTAGTGTAATATTAAGGTTATTGTGGTAAGGGTTGTCTGAAAATATAGTTATAGTTTCTGAGATTTTCGAGAAACCGCCAAAAATAAGTTTCGAGACCGCTGCTTTATGGAGCCTAAAAGTTAATAAGTAAAAAGGAAAAAAAAAATGGCTATCCGTCGGGTTCGACAAAGAGTGTTCCGTTGTTCGATACTCTGAGTTAACGTGTAAATGGCTGAATATTCCTCAGAAATGTGGGCAAGGTTCTCATAAAGCAATCATGGGCTATCTGTGGATCCTGAAACTTTTTGAATGGCACGTCTTACGAAAAAGTATTTTCAATGTTTTTTTAATAGCGCAGCTTACCCGATGACAAGCCATATCTCACGCGGGCCGATTCTCGAAAACGATTGCTTATGCTTGCCATAAAGTTTCCCTCGGTCCAAATTCACTCACAAACCTTAGGTCGATCTGAGGCTACAGACCAATACAGTGGAATTGAACCGGGGTTGCATGATTGCGGCGTAAACTACTTAACTACTGAGCCACATACATGTAAACACACTCATATAGCTACACACACACACACACACACACACACACACACACACGCACACACTCTTTCATTCTTTGACTCCACAACGTTTCTCGTCTCTTCTTTTATCTTCTTTTATCTTCTCATTCGCAGCCATGCTGTCTTTCTTCCTCTTTACTCTTCTTTCTTTTTTGCTTGATGCTTCTCCTTATTGCCCATCCCCCCACTTTCCTTCTTTTATCATCTCTTTCTTTCTGTCTTCCTTTCTTCTTTGATTTTTCGATTCTTTTTTTTTATTTATTTTTTTACATTTCACTTTTTATTCCACTATTCGTCTTTATCGTTATTGTTCGTCGTCGTCGTCGTCATCATCATCATCATCACCTTCTTCTCCCCTCCTTCTTCTTCACTCTTCTCCTCATTAACAACATTATAATCTTCCTCCTCCTCCTCCTCCTCCTCCTCATCATCATCATCTTCCTTTCTTCTTCTTCATCATCAATAACAATAAAATCATCATCATCATCAATCTTATCCTTTTATCATCGTCATCATCATCATGAACATCACCGCTATCCTCATCGTCATCGTCATCCTCCTCCTCCTCCTCCTCCTCCTCCTCCTCCTCATCATCATCATCATCATCATCATCATCAATATCATCCTTGTCTTTTTCATCATCATTATCATCTTTTGCTTCATCACCGTCGTCATCGTCATCATCATCATCCCTGATCATCATCCTTTCCCATGCTGATTAATCACACAATCAATAAAACATCTCTTATACTATTTCGTTTCCCTATTTCCCATCTCACTTCTATCTACAATTTTTTTCTCTCCTTTATCTTCCTTTACTTCTTCCCGCTCTTTTTCTCTCTCACTTTCTCCTCCTCCTCCCCTTCCTCGTCCTCTCACTCCTCCTCCTCATGCTCTCTTTCATTAGCACTCACTATCACTCAACTCTTTTCATTTTCCGCTCATACTCGCTCTTTCCCTTTGCCTCTCATTTCGTTGCCAGCACGCTTCTTACTCTCCTGTCTCTTCCTTCATCTCCCAGAAGCCCATTTCAGCATCCATCAAGGTTGGAAAGCCGAGATATGAAAGAGAGAGAGAGAGAGAGAGAGAGAGAGAGAGAGAAGCAGCTAGAGAATTCAGAAGATGAAAGAGAGAAGGGGAGAGATAGCATAATAAAGTGAGAGAGAAAAAGAGAGAGAGAGAGAGATAACAAAATAGAGCGTGAGAGAAAGAGAGAGAGAGAGAGAGAGAGAGCGAAACAGAACGTGAGTGGGAGAGATGGTAAATAAGTGAAGGAAAGAGAGAGAGAGAGAGAGAGAGAGAGAGAGAGACAGACAGACAGACAGACAGACAGAGAGAGGGAGGGAGAGAAACAGACAGAAAGAAGAAAGAGAGATCATGATGGCGAATGCTAGTTGCTAACTGCTAGTTGCAGCCGTGCCGATATTTCTACCGAAGCGACATCTGTCCCTTAACGTAAAATACCACTCACATGCATCAACACAGGTCGATGCACTCACCTATTTTTATACTATATATATATATATATATATATATATATATATATATATATATAAACATACATGCATGATGCATGTCTATTGCACATTAATCATCTTTTGTTTATACTTATTACAATCTCTGCAGTAGATGCACTTCTGTCGTTTGGATCGATATTGTTATCACACACATTTTCCACACACACACACACACACACACACACACACACCCACGTGTATACACTAGCAAGAAATTCATAGAACGTACGCGAGTGCTCGCGATCGCGCATACGCACATGCATAATAAACACATAACTATTATTTCACACTCTCTTTATCTCTCATATTTTCTACATATACATACACGGAGAAACGCACACATGCACACACACACATACACACAGACACACACATACACACAGACACACACATACACACAGACACACACACACATGCTCATATACGCAATTATTAAGTAAACTTGCAAGCACAAACACACACAAGAGTTCACTTACTGCGTATTTACACACAGACGCACACGTATACACACGTGCACACGTACATGCACGCACACGTACACACACGAGCGCGCGCTTCAACTATTCTACACGACGCACACACGTTTTCCTTGAATAGTTGCGCTTATCGCGCGCGCACACGTACACACACACACACACTTATACACACACACACACACACACACACATACATACATACATACATACATACATACATACATACACGTGCGCGCGCGCGCACGCACACGCACGCACACACCTCCCAATTAACATGCAGGCTGAAACGAATTTTCATGAACACACTCACGAAGATACTGACTCATACATACTTCCTAATAAGCAACAACAACAACAACTGCTGCTGCTACTACTACTACTACTACTACTACTACTACTACTACTACTACTGCCACCACCACCACCACCAATGCCGTCGCTGTCTCTCCGTCATTATTACAAACACTGGAGCCGCCTCCACAGGACCTAATACTATTTCATCATCACCACTTCTATTCTACCACATCCAATATGGCTTGTGCCATCACTCGGCTATCACCACCAGCATCATACTACTACTACTACTACTACTACTACTACTACTGATGCTGCTGCTGCTGCTGCTACTACCACTACCACTACTACTACTACTACTACTACTACTACTACTACTACTACTACTACTACTACTACCACTACTATTTCTACTACTACTGCTGTTCAGCTGTCTATCCAAATCTTGACACTACTCGATACCCCTGCCATTCCAACCACCGTTACCATCATCGCCAGAATCATTATCACACTATCTCAAGGACAGGACAGTCACAACCGGCATCGAAACCACTATCCCAACCACTACCTCACCTACACTACAACCACCACCTGCACTATAACCACCACCAACATTTACATCCACCACCACCACCAGAACTACAGCCTCAATTTCTGCCACCAACTTCACATCCACCACAAGAAGAAAGTCTCTAGGTGGTTGCTCGATCTGCTAGAAATAGCAACAAAGTTCTCTAAAATCATATACTACTATCTTGAGGAATGAAAAGAAATATTTGATAACATAATCCTACACAAAGCCTACGGTGAAACAACGATAACAGTAATTTCCATCACAAGATTGGTACCATCGAAAATACCCTCCTTTCAAAAATGCGTGGCTTGAGCCTATATCATCATCATCATCATCATCATCATCATCATCATCATCATCATCATCATCATCATCATTATGAGAGAGCAGCGCATGCCAGCAAAGTGACACTGGGGTACAAATATACGAAGCCCAATATACCCACCATAAATACCCGATATATCGTCAGCCACTATTAAGGTCAAACAACTGACAAACAAATTTGTGGTATTGAGCAGAATATTTGCTCTAGCCCATATTCTACACAAAAACAAAAGATGTACACGATAATACCTCCAATCAGTTAAGATCAGAAGCTATGAGAGCCAGTGCCTGGTATTGCATCCGAACATTATTATTATTGTTCTTTTAACTGAAGTTTTGTTGAAATTCCTGAAGTCTTGCTGCCTGCAGCCTACGGTATCATGCTATCTGTTCTTTTCAACTATCTAATACTTTCCTTATTATTCTGGCCGTGCCAATGAGGCAAACCTTTTATAAGTTTTACTAGGCAAGATTTTTTTTATATTCCTCTTGATTCCTTCTGATACTGTCCCCAACGACCCAACAATAATTGGTACTATCTCCACCTTCTTCATTTGGCTATTTTGTACTTAAGAGGACTGTATAAAAAATTAACGCGGAAAAGTCAGTGGGCCTGCAACTCGGCACTTAAAGAGGCAAATCCATGCCGTCCAACAGCGCCGTGGGACGCTGGACAGACGGTCCGGTTAAGTTGCTCAGAGTCTGGTTTTGTCCAGACCTCCAGGTGGAGAAAAACTGGGACCAGGTGACGAGCAGGGTAGCCAATCTCACCCAGAAATGGGCCGAGAGGAAGCTGTCTCTGAATGGTCAAGCGGAGATGGCGAATGCGTGCATCGTACCCGTCATCTATTACCGCTTGACCGTCGTCCCTTGCCCCTTTTGCTGGTTGATTAAGCTGGTGTGTTCACTCTTCCGCTTTCTGTGGAAGGGGCGCGTTCCACTAGTCAGGCGCTCCATCTGCTGTCAACAGCCGCTGAATGAAGGGCTGGGTGTGCCGTGGTTACTGATGCGCAGACATGCGGTGAGGTTGCGGTATCTCCAGCCTTTCCTTGACGGTGAGCAGGTGTGGTCACTGTTTGTCAGGCACTCTTTTCCACAGCTCGTCTCTTTGACTGAGCTGTAAACCTGGATTCGGCGTAGACTGAGGAGGGGCGCTTGGCACCACGAGTGCCGTCAAGCGCTCACAGCCCTCCACCAGGCGGGCAATGCGGTCGGTGGTAGTTCCACTCTAACGTTCTATAAGAGGGCTAGTGGAGGGAAAGTGCGACGACTTTCTTAGGGAATCTCTGGGCGTCGAGGAAGATCAACTAACCGATCTGTTTCGGAGAAATTTAGTGCCTGGGCCTATGGATAACTTCCAGAAATTCCTTGCCTGGCAATGCTACCGAGGGGCGCTGCCTGTTTGAAATAAACTTTACAGACACGGAAGTGCTGTCAGCCGGGCCTGCCCAAGGTGCGCCCAGAACGATGAAAACGTTCTGCACGCCTTAGTCCAGTGTCCCAGTATTGCTGACCTGTGGGTTAATGTCGAACACCTGCTGTCGTGTGTAGGACGGATCCGGCTATGAGCTGAATCCATTGTAAAGATGCCCCACCACCCTCTTTTGGCCGGCAATTTTATTTGTCTAGTGGCTGTAGCGAAAGAGGTAGTATGGTGGACCCGTTTGAAAGAGCTAAAGACAGACACTTTCATCTTTGGCCAAGCCCTCATCAACTTTTTCAAGTTTCACTTGAAAGAGAAGTTGAAGGTGGAGAGGGAAGTTTTGCTTTGTAGCAAGTTTGTTGAAAAGTGGGTGAATGTTGGAAGAATGGCCAGTGTGAAAGGACCAATTGTGAGCGTGCACCTGTGAGAAATAAAAGAAAGGCTCTTGCCCTGTTGATCAGGCACCCGTGGCTTTCGTGGGTTTTTTCCCCGAAGACCTTAAAGCGCCTCCCTACTGAGAGTTTTAATTTGTTTAATTTGTTATTGTTATATATATATTATTTACATGCTGTAAAACCCATTGTATCGTCCTGTTTTTGTCTTTTAAGTTGTTGCATGTCATTTAATGTTGTTTTATGTAAACCCTCGTGGCTAATAAAAAAATTAATTATTTATTATTATTATTATTATTATTATTATTATTATTATTATTATTATTATTATTATTATTATTATTATTTCCTAGGGCGACGAGCTGGCAGAATCATTAGTATGCCGGCGAGCTGGCAGAAACGTTAGCACGCCGGAAGAAATGCTTAGCGGTATTTCGTCTGCCGTTACGTTCTGTGTTCAAATTCCGCCGAGGTCGACTTTGCCTTTCATCCTTTCTGGGTCGATAAATTAAGTACCAATTACGCACTGGGGTCGATGTAATCGACTTAAACGCTTTGTCGCATACGTGTATATACACACAACTGCGTGTCTGGTGTGTTGAATATAAATATAAAAACTGTTGAAAGTAGGAATGAGGTAGTTAAATTTAAAATACTAAAAGCATTATTTTATGTAATCTAAATTTGAATATGAGTAATCTTTATATGGAAGAAAGGCAAAACTGACTTCGGCGGAATTTATAGCAGAACTTAGCGACGGGCGAAATATCTTTTAGAGATATTTCGCCCGTCGCTAAGTTCTGCGGAGCTCATTTTGCTCAGCTCGCTAAAGGTTCTGCCACGCTGTGTTATAATGATGCAATAAGAAATAGTGAATCCTTGGAGAAGACCCAGTCTAGTCAAAGCATAACTAACAATAATAGAGCACGTAGGACTAGAAGTAGGAAAGTTTTGTGGTTTAATCCGACATTTAACATCGCCATAAGAACTAATATAGGTAGGGAATTCTTAAAATTAATTTCTTGGCACTTTAAAGCAAACTATAAGTACCATAGAATTTTTAATGGGAGAACGCTGAAGGTTAGCTATTCGTGTTACAAGAACTTTGCCTCTTTAATTAACCAGCACAACATGAAAAGTATTAGGAATAACCACAGTGCCGTAAATAATCAAAAGAATTGTAATTGTAAAGACCAAAGTTGCTGTCCATTGAGAGGAAATTGTCTGGAGAAAGGAATAGTATATGTAACTAAAGTGTAAATAGATGGCTCACAAACATACAAGACATATCACCACTTTTTAAAAGAGCGTTAGTTGAAACGACTAATCAAATTCAAATGTGTATCTGTCAATATGAATTACATCATTATATAAAATTATACGCATAACCCAAATTATTATTCCATTCTGAATCACAACTGCCAGACGACGGCAACGTGAAACTCTGAGTAGCAGTTTTTTGTGATATTTTTGTGATATTTTTGCAAAAATATAAAGCATATTACTCTACTACCGGTATTCGAGTACTATTTTTCCCACCCTGTTTTACATTTATGTGCTTACTCTGGTATATATATATATATATATATATATATATATATATATATATATATACATATATATATATATATATAACAATTAGAAAATGGAGGATAATATGCTGAACTCAACTACTTGCAGACGGTGTATCCCGTTGAATTCATTAATTTAATTCATAGCAAAAGTGACAAAAAAAAGAAAAAAAAAAAGAAAGAAAGAACCAAAGCACAGGTGTCTAGGGTACATAGATGTGCATGTGTATGTATGTGTATATATATATATATATATATATATATATATATATATATATATATATATATATATATACGTATATATATATATATATATATATATATATATATATATATATATATATATATATATATATATATATATATATATGTATATATATGTATATATATGTATATTTGTGTATGTGTGTGTGTGTGTATATATATATGTGTGTATATATGTGTGTGTGGGTGTGTATATATATAGCTACAGAAATTAGGAGGTAAACCTAGCTTGATATTAACATATAGGCAGGAAGACATACACTAGAAAGTGGGTAGCACTGCAGATACGGCCCCTTTATCAAAACTAATAGAAGTGGCTATGCGTATAGCTGTGTGTGTATGTGTGTGCACATGTAGATGTACATACATGTAGATGTACATACATGTATTGTCGTTGGTATTGTTCTTGTTGCCGTTGGTCTTCTATTACTAGAGATATTCCTCCTGTGTGTTTGCACATGCATATCTATTTGCTTGTGAGTGCATGCGTGGATGTATGTACGTGCATGTGCGCATGTGGATGTGGATATCTATATGGATGTATGTATATGTATATATGTATGTATATATATGTATATATATATATGTGTGTGTTTATATGTGTATGTGTAGGTATATGTATATGTGTGTGTGTGTACATCTATTTGTGTGTGTGTGTGTGTGTGTGTGTATTTATGTATGTGTATATGTATAGGTGAGTATATAGGTAGGTATGTAGTTGTGTACATACGGATGTAATGATAGTTGGCCACACAGTTGTGTATGTATGAATAAGTATGGGTAATATGTGAGGGGACATATTGTGTATAAGGGTGTATGTATGGATATGTATAGATGAGAATGTATTTATCCTCATTGTTATTGCTGTGGTTATCGGCTTGTAGTCTTCTTGAAAGTCTACCAACTTAACTCTATTGCCATTACATTGGGAACTTTCCCCCTCACCATGAGTAATAGTAGAATTAAGAGATGTGTGACTGCGCGCATACATGTGTGTATACATACACGCACGCATGTACGTGGGTACGGGGAGATATACATAACACGCGTGTGTGTGTGGGGGAGGGGATGTGCGCAGGCAATCTAGCATCTTGACCGGCCAGTGGCTATCCAACCGTAGCTAAGCGTAGGCAGTTTAAAACAATAGTTGCCCAATTGGAAGGAGGGAAGTTAACGGTAGTAATTAACCCTCCCCCATTAGCAGCAGAATGGTAGAGCCGTTGGAAGAAGCAACAGGATATCTTGCACCGCTAAGTTTGAAAGTTTGGCATATTATTGTTGTTGTTGTTGTTGTTGTTGTTGTTGTTGTTGTTGTTGTCACCATCATCGTCACCATCATCGTCACCATCACTGTTATTGCTACTAGAACATTAATAACTTGTATAAAATGAACTTCTACATAGAACCTTCCAATATATATGGAAATGACACACACACACACTCAACAAAACTTCCTTTCTAAAAAACACTTACAGCTTTCTAGATACAGCTAATAGCGCTGATGCCACAAACAACGTATGTGGTGGAATGTTTGCTTATATAAACTTGTATATGCACACATGGGAGTAAGGGGACATCCGAGTAAGGCTGTGCACACGAGCCCACACATATATATGCATTGGAGTGTCTACAGCTACCTATTTATAATGTTTGTAGGCTCTTTGTGTGCCTTGTATTTTTAAGGGTTTTTGACATATATCTTTTTTATATTTTTGCATGTCCCACATGCTATACCTTCATTTTTCATTTATGTATTCTTTATTATTATTATTTTTTTTTTCCAGGTGTACCCTTATTTTGATTTTGATTTTGATTTTAATTCTATTTCTTATTTTTATTTCTATCTTATTTTTGCTGTTGTTTTTCTTCTGGTCTCTACCACACCTCTGTTTTTACCTCTTGCTCTACATTTGTATGAAACCCTTTGTGAATCTCTGAAGAGGCCTAGCGGTTCGGGCATGTAACCCCATTTCAAAATGTCATCCGATAATCACTCCGGAAAGGAATATTCGGATAGAATGGGGCTTGCTAAAACTAGGCCGAAACAGCTGTAAGATTAAACTTCTGTTCATCCTCTAATTCCTTATGTACTTTGTACTTCTATATGTAAACCAGGTTGGCAAAATAACATAGTCTGCCATAGACACCTGTGCTTTGGTTCTTTCTTTCTTTTTCTTTCTTTTTTTGTCACTTTTGCTATGAATTAAATTAATGAATTCAACGGGATACACCGCCTACAAGTAGTTGAGTTCAGCATATTATCCTCCATTTTCTAATTGTTATACACATTTTGGGTAAAACCTCCACTTTTACCCGCTCCCATTGATTGCACCTAGTATAGCACTAGTGTAGCAATAATTGGGTACCCTCCCAGCAGTATACTGGATAGATATTATCCCTTAGTTGGTTGAACCCCCAACCCCTAACTCTCTCACATTATATATATATATATATATATATAGTGACTGAGGGTACAGGACAGCACTTGCATTGCTAGAAACAAGAGTCAATGACCCTTATAGCCAAAAAAGCACATTTTATGTACTGACAGGGGAGATAACCACCCCATAGCGAGTGAGATCATTATACTAGCAAGCTAGTTTTACTTGAAATTAAAGCTCGTTGGACTGAAATCGAAACCAAGTGTTTGCAAAGCGAGCTTCCTAACCACTCAGCTACGCATGCGCCTATAAAGAAAATATTTTGAAAATTTATTAAATGAAGCTGATTTAATGACACAATACTTCTGTTTCTGAAGTATCATGATATAATGTGGCTTTGAAAAGATTTTAAATCTAATAATAAATACTCAGGAACAGAGATTAAGTCAGGTCAAAGTCTTAGGTTACAGACAATATTATCAAATCTTGTTTAACGTAGTCGTTTTATGTGAGAAACATTATTAACATTGATTTTAAGTACTCTGCGTTTACGAAAGTATGTGGTTTTTTCCGTATATTTTAGACGGTGTTATCCGGGCGGTGAAAAGTTTTGAGATGCTTATAGCACCGTTTGTATTAGATCCACTTAAAGTGTGGAAATTATTACCATACGTGTGTGTGCGCGCGCGCGTAAGTGTGTATGAAAGAGAGAAACAGAGAGTGAGTGCGTGTGTGTATTATATTTATGTGTGTGTATGCACGTATACAGGTGCATATATATATATTTGACAGGAAGGACAACAAAAGAAAGAAAGAGACCTCGATATTATGTAAATAGAGGAATTTATCTGTAAAAATATGTGACACTTATTCAGTAGTCAAGATAAAACTCCGAGTTTCGGATGCCAGAGTGAGAGCCCACGCCAACATCTCTTCAGTTATCCGGCCGGATAACTGAAGAGATGTTGGCGTGGGCTCTCACTCTGGCATCCGAAGCTCGGAGTTTTATCTTGACTACTGAATAAGTGTCACATATTTTTACAGATATATATATATATATATATATATATATATATATATATATATATATATATATATACATGTATGTTTACATTTATGTACATATATATATATATATATATATATATATATATATATAAATATAAATATATGTATGTATGTGTGCATAGATAGATAGATAGATAGATAGATAGATAGATAGATAGATAGATAGATAGATAGATAGATAGATGTATATTGTTAAGCATGTAAGTTTTATGCATAATCGAGTAAGACTATAAGACACGACAATTGGCACCTAAAATTATAGTTCGAATCAGTTGTTAGGGTCTATGTATAAATAGAATGAGAACAAAAATGTCCTACGGCACGTATCAAATGAGCACCAGAAGAAAGCAAAACAGTTCTTGCCTAAAGATTGCATAGGTTCGAAAACAAGTTGCGAGACAAGTTAATGTGTGTGTGTGTGTGTGTGTGTGTGTGTGTGTGTGTGTGTGTGTTCTTTTTCTCTTTTTAATTTAGAATATATTTTAACTGGCCACTTTTTTTAGAAGCAAGGTTGTGAGGGAAGCATCTTGCTTTGTTTAATATCCTTTAAATCTTAAAGGTCTTGAAGCTTTTTACAGTCTCAGATATCGTGATAATTTGTAGTGTATGAATTAAGGATTTGCGTTCTTTCCCCATCAACTTTAGTTCTTGTTACTCCAGTAATAATAGAAATGAAGTTGAGAGTTTATCTTGGGTACTAGATTTGCAAATTCCTTATCCATGGTCTATAGATATCCTCTTTCTCTGGTATTTTTCTAACCACTTTGGTGTCCTTAGGGAAGCTGATTTCCTCAACATAACATCTTTTTCTTTATGGCCAGATGTCTTTTAATTTAGTGGCTGTTTTAAATTTTAAGTTCCACCAATATTCTTTTGACTCATCGGTCTCAATATATTCAACTTTGCAGATGTTGCTTTTTTCTTGTTTTTTTTTTAAATTTAAAAGAAATTTTTTGCTATACTGTTCAAGAATTTTTGACCACTGCATCATTCCTCGCAGGAAGATAATATCTGGAAGACATTCTTTCTCAGTTGGCAATAATATGGTTGATGTCTTGAATTTTGGTCATGCAGAGCCTGCGTTCCTTGTCTGTCAATGTTTTTAGCCTTTTATGCTCTTGATACTTGGTGGGGATCTCTTGTTCATGAATTGCATGTGGGTAGCCTTTGAAACGGGATGTCATAAACTTGTCGGAACTCCATGGCAAGCTTTTGACATGATCATTTCCTCTATGGTTTATGTTCTTCGTGCCAAGTACCCGTGTACTGTCTTCTCAGTAAACAGGTACATTTTTTATATTTTGTTCTTCTGATAATTAGAGTTTATCAATGGTCCATGGAAATAGATTTGTATGTATGTATGTATTATGTATGTACCTATGTATGTATGTATGTATGTATGTATGTATGTATGTATGTATGCATGCATGCGTGTGAGTATGTATGTATGTATGTCATTATTCAGTTTATTTCAAGATTTCTTGCCAATAGAGAAAGAATCGGTTTCTAACCCAGATCCAAGGTTCCTTCATTGGAATTTTAACATCAACAATAGGGTATTTTTGTTTGTATGTATGTATGTATGTATGTATGTATGATTGTATCAGGAACGTGCCGTAATTACTCAGGGTAGTAAATTCGTATATGATAAGGTTAAGGGTATGCAAATAAAGCTTCTATTTCATTATGCCGATACTGACTAGTGAGTTAGTTTTGGGGTTGCACCATGCTTATACCGATATAATGTAGGATAAATATAATAATAATAATAATAATTCTAGAATAGAATTTTTAAATATTTAATACATAGCTATGCGTGTTTCCACCAATCACATGTTAGACTCATGTTATTTGTGGAAACGCGCGTAGTGATGTTTCAAATAGTCATAAATCCCATCCTAGAATTATTGTTATTATTATATATATATTTAGATTTAAGGTGAATATGGTACTTAAGTTTAGGCACCAGAATTAAGTATGGTATTATCCATACAATTTCAAAATAAGGTGATTAAAATCAAAATAAGCAACAAGGATATCCAAAGTTAATGCAGAACGATCGTTTCATGCGACCCCATTTATTTAAACAATATGAACATTACACCAAATGTAAAATGCAGAGCAATCCTCAGCTGCACGAAGATATAGATATAGAAATTTACTGAAATTACATTTACTGAAATTTCATTGAAATGTAATTTCAGTAAATTTCTATATTTTTGTGCACCTGAGGATTGTTCTGCATTTTACATTTGGTGTAATGTTCACAATGGAGTCGCATGAAACGATCGTACTGCATTAACTTTGGATATCCTTGTTGCTTATTTTGATTATATATATATATATATATATATATATATATATATATGTATGTGTGTGTGTGTGTGTGTGTGTGTGTGTGTGTGTGTGTGTGTGTGTGTGTGTGTGTGTGTGTATATATATATATATATATATATCAGGAGTTCATCCGCCCTTTTGACAGGTCTTATTTTTCGTCCTGCAGGGTGTCCAACAACACCCTCCTCACCAAGCAAGCCTGGTGGGGTTGCCGGTTTAGTCGCCGACGACCCGACCATGCAACAGGTTGTACTGGATTACATGTTACCAGTAGCACTGAAGAGCGACCTGACACAGAACGTTTAAATACCTTTATAGTTCCAAGTATGGTGTCTGAGTCTCAGTGTGGTTTTCATTCCTCCAGGGGCACAGCTGATTGTATCTTTACTGTCAGACAATTACAGGAGAAGTGCATTGAACAGAATCTTGCTCTGTACCATTGCTTTGTTGATTTGAGCAAAGCATTCGATACTGTTAATCGAAGTGCTCTGTGGCTAATTCTGGGGAAAATTGGTTTCCCAGAAAAGTTTATAAACATGGTCAAGGCTTTGCATCAGGATATGAGAGCTAGGGTTAATTTTGGTGGTAGGCTTTCTGAATCTTTTGCTGTGGAAAATGGAGTAAAGCAGGGAGACCTTGATGCACCCACCCTCTTTGCAATATACTTTGCCGTTGTGGTGTCACATTCCTTTCAAAACTCTGAGGAGGGTATCTACATAAAATATCGAACAACGGGGAATGTTTTTAATTTGACCCGACTGAAGTTTAAAACGAAGGTTTTTACTTCACTTATTAGGGAAATTTTGTATGCTCATTCTGAATCGGGTCTGCAATCCCTTGTATCTGCATTTGATGCAGCTTGTGATGATTTTGGCCTGACCATCAATCTGAAAAAAACAGTTGTGATGTATCAACCTGCGTATGGTGCTGTTTGTAACCTCCCTAAAATTTTTGTTAAGGGAAAGTTACTTGAGGTTGTAAATTCATTTGTCTACCTGGGAAGCTCTGTTCAAGATGATGGAAATCTTGATACGGAAATACACCTGCGAATTCAAAGGGCAGCAAAAGCATTTGGTGGCTTGGAGTCACGCGTCTGGCGCCAGCGACATATAAATAACAATACAAAGCTGGCTCTTTACAAATCATTTGTCTTAACATCCCTATTGTATTCCTGTGAAACTTGGACCTGTTATGAAAGGCATTTTAAAATGTTAGAAAAATTCCACCAAAAATGCCTTCGTCATATTTTAAGAATTAAATGGAATTCTTTTACTCCAAACACAGATATCCTTGCATCTGCAGGCATCCCCTCAATTAAAGCAATAATTTTGAGGAACCAATTGAGATGGTGTGGCCATATTGTTCGAATGGCAGATGAACGCATGCCGAAACAGCTGTTTTATGGTGAGCTTGCAGAGGGGAAACGTTATCGGCATAAACCTAAAAAAAGGTTTAAGGATGGCATAAGGACTGCTATGAAGTCAATTGGAATGGCTCCAAAAGATATAGAAGTCCTCGCTTCAGATCGAGTTGGATGGCGAACAAGGGTGTGGAGTGGAGTGAAAGCATTTGAAGAGGCCAGGATGATGCAAGCAGGGCTCAAGAGACATTTAAGGAAAAAGGTGAAGACTGAGAAGGTGAATGACAAGGACCTTTTTGTGTGCACAGTCTGTGACAGACCATGTCTGTCCTTGGCTGGCCTCAAATCTCACCTGCGAACCCATGGAAAACAAACCTCACCCAGCTATTCTGATTATATGTCTGTGCACACGTTTGAATGTGGTGTGTGCCAGAGGGTTTGCAAATCCAATGGGGGTCTTAAAAGACATGTTAGGATCCACAATGAGCAGAACTTATTTGCAGGTATTGGTAGTGCAAATCAGAGGTGCAATCTGTGTGGGTGTTTTTTCAAAACACTGTATGGTTTAAAAAGCCACATCAGACGCCATGAAAGGGCTAAGGTGTAGGTGCAGGAGGTGGTCAAACTCTGTTTAAGGAGTAGACAACCACCATATATATATATATATATATATATATATATATATATATATATATATATATATATATATATATATATATATATAAATGAATGTATATATGTAGCACACACATACTTAATACATTTTGCGCGCACGCGTGTGTGTAGAGGCTCACTCCTGTATGTGCTTTATATGTGATTGGATGTCTGTAAATACTAGTTAAATAGATAGGTTTGTTTGTTTCTTCGTTACTGGCTCTAAAATTCAAAGATCGATTTGATTAAATCTCGATCAAAGTTTAAGAAGTGATAAGAAAGAGCTCAAAGCCGTTGCTTTTGTTGTTGATTTTGTCCATATTATTATTATTATTATTATTATTATTATTATTATTATTATTATTATTATTATTATTATCATTATTATTGTTGTTGTTGTTGTTGTTGTTGTTGTTAGTGTTATTATTATCATTATTGTCATTATCATTATCATTATTATTGTTATTAATATTATTATTATTATTATTAATATTATTATTATTATTGTTGTTGTTGTTGTTAGTGTTATTATTATTATTATTGTCATTATCATTATCATTATTATTGTTATTATTATTATTATTATTATTATTATTATTATTATTATTATTATTATTATTATCATCATTATTATTAATCATTGATTGTTTGTGGTGGCAGTGGTGGTGTGGTAGTAAGGTTGCTGCAACTCCTTAATATATACGATTGAAAGACGTTGCATTGGTCTTAATGGATTGATGATTGAGTGGATTGAGCTGTGTCGTATCACTAATAGCATGCAGTACATCCCCCGTTTCTTTACTTCTCTCTCATTCCCCTCTCTCCTTCTCTCTCCCCCTCTCTCTGTGTTTATGTATGTATGTATGTATCTCTCTCTCTCTCTCTCTCTCTCTCTGTCTATCTATTTATCTATCTATCAATCAATCAATCTATCTATCTATATATCTATCTATCTATCTATCTATATATCTATCTATCTATGTCTATCTCTCTGTCCATCCATCTAACTACCTACCTACCTACCTACCTACCTACCTACCTACCTACATACCTACCTACCTATCTATCTATCTATCTTTCTATCTATCTATCTATCTATCTTCAATCCCTCTCTCATTCTCCCTCCACAATCTCCCACATTTTCCCCCAATATCCCATTCTCAAATCTCTCTTTTTACCTATTTCAACTGAACATCTACAACCAGGATGTTTGTTTTAAGTATTACTTTCCTGTTTCTTTCATAGTGCTGTTATCGATGATATTTCTTTTCTTGTTTAGCTACGGTTCTTGTGTTCGTGTATTCTCCTGTTTTTGCTATTGGTGTAGCAGTAGTTGTGGTTGTTGATGCGGGTCAAACCTAATTGAGCAAACCGGCTCCACCTTCCCAAGAAAAGATGAAGAGTTCGTGGGATCTGAACTCAGAACGAATGTCATAATAATAATAATAATAATAATAATAATAATCCCTTCTACTATAGGTACAAGGCCTGAAATTTTGGGGAGGGTAAAAATCGATTACATTGACCCCAGTACTCAGTTGCTACTCTTTTTGTCGACCCCGAAAGAATGAAAGGCAAAGTCGACCTCGGCGGAATTCAAACTCATAACGTAGCAACGGGCGAAATACCTATTTCTTTACTGCCCACAAGGGGCTACACACAGAGGGGACAAACAAGGACAGACAACGGGCGAAATACCGCTAAGCATTTCGTCCAGCGCGCTAACGATTCTTATTTCTTTATTGCCCACAAGGGGCTAAACATAGAGGGGACAAACAATGACAGACAAAGGGGTTAAGTCGATTACATCGACTCCAGTGCGTAACTGGTACTTATTTTATCGACCCCGAAAGGATGAAAGTCAAAGTCGACCTTGGCGAAATTTGAACTCAGAACGTAGCGACTGACAAAATACCGCTAAGCATTTCGCCCGGCGTCCTAACGATTCTGCCAGCTCGCCGCCTTAAACTTTTTTTTTGTATAGGCATACATCCTGAAATTTTGGGGTAGGAGGATAGTCGATTATATTAATCCCAGTATTTATTTTATCCGAGACTTATTTTATCGACACAGAAAGAATAAAAGGCAAAGTCAGCTTCGGCTGAATTTGAACGTAGAAAGTGAAGATGGACGAAATGCTGTTGAGCATTTTGCCCGGCAACATTTATATGATTTAGTGTATATCTATACGTAGTGGATATGCGTGACTTGGTCGTTATGGATTTGGACTCATGATCGTAAGATTTTGGTTTTGATTTCTGGGCCAGGCGATGCGTTACGTTCTTGAACAAGACACTTCATTTCACGTTGCTTCAATTGACTCAACTGGCAAAAGAGAGTATTCCTGCGACGGACCGGCGTCCGTCCAGTCAGGTGGCAGAGTAAATATGCCAGAGAATCCGGGGAAACTGGCCCCATGAGTCTATGGCTTAAGAAGGAACTTTTTGTATGCGTATATGTAGGTGTATATGCATGCACTCATCTAATAGGTCCGCATTTCTTTAATACATGAGTGTCTGAATACCTGTGTGTGTGTGTGTATGTATGTATGTATGTGTGTGTGTGCGTGTGTGTGTGTGTGTGTGTGTGTGTGTTTATGTGTATGTGTGTGTGTGTGTGTGTGTGTGTGTGTGTGTGTGTGTGTGTGTGTATAACTGTATGTATTAACAGAATACAGAAAACCGTATTTTATGCTTTATAAAACACATTCTTCGTCAAATTACTTCCAGGAATACGTAATTGCCCATTGAATCAATATACAATTATGTTAAAACACCTCTTCAGCGTTTAGCAAAAAATACAATGAATGATGCTAAATGCTCAATATATATATTCCCTTCTATATTTAAGAGATGGGGAATTATATACATTATTTACATTATTTACATTTGACGGATATTTGTCCTCATCGGGCATATGGCGTAGTGGTTAAGAGCACGGACTACTGACCCCAAGAATCCGAGTTCGATTCCAGGCAGTGACCTGAATAATAATAATAATAATAATAATAATAATAATAATAACATCGAAAAATATCTTAGGAATGAGAACCCAGGTTCGAAATTTTCCCAAGACATCTAATGAAGGCTGGAGGGTATATCAGCCGAAACGTTGTGTTAACAGCAAACAAGATAAGGACAGATACCCGTCAAATGTAAATAATGTAAATAATGTATGTATTCCCTTTATGCAAATTATCAATAAGAGCATCAGTGACACAATACAGTATGAGATAAACAGATCACAGATCGAATTGCACACGACCATGGCAATGACATTAGTAACTACAATAGCAATGCTAATACCAATAGTAGTAACGGTAACTAGTGCCAGCATTCTGGTCATAAATCAGGGTCAGGTACGCTGAAGGCAGTTAATTGTCAAGTTTATTAACATTAAGTAATATTCGTAACCACTTTAACGTGGCTGTCCGTTCGAACGGATTCTACTACGATTTTTAAACTCCGAGAGGACATCTCCTCCAGCTAGTTAACGTTGTACGGCTGCATCAGATAAATTGCGAGCAAAGGAGCGAATCCCTACGATCTTCTGGCGACGGAACCAGTAGACCAGTACTGAGGAGTACAGAAATAGCCCGAAACCAGAACTGGTCTACTGGTCTACTGGTCCCGTCGCTAGAAGGTGATAGGGATTCGCTCCCCTGCTCGCAATTTATCGGATGCTGCTGTGCATCGTTAATCAGCTAGAGGAGATGTACTCTTGGGGTTAAAAAGTCGCAGTAGAGGCCGTTCGAACGGACAGCCATGTTAAAGTGGCTACGAATATTACTGTTCAGTACAACTACCGCGTTGATCTCTTAAGGAGGTTTTAGAACTAGCATTTTTGTTTATTAACATCCTCAAGCTGTCTGCTTTCTAGCAGTCAGACAAAGGGTGCGTTGATACTTACGCTTGTGTGTGTGTGTCTGTGTGTGTGTGTCACAGTTTCTCCATTTATCGATGGAAGCGAGATTTGGCCAACATGCGGTCGGCGGATAACTACTGCGCAAGCAAAATAAAGCTGCTTGATTTTTCTCGTCTGCTACCGACATCTTTATGCTTATATGCACTAGACATCTATCTAGACATCTAGAGGGAGAGAGACGGAATTCTGCAGTATTATGGCACTCTCATAATGCATCCACATTAAGTAGGATACATAGACTGCTATTCGGTGATAGTTATTCGGTGATAGACTGCTATTAACGTCGCTAATATCACAAACACACACACACACACACACGTTAATTTAAATACACAGCCGAAAGAGCTACTAATAGTTTCATGCTTTTAAGATTCTTGAACAGGCATATTTATAAAATACGCCATGTATTTTAAATCCTGAAGCCTGAAAGATTATTTTTAAGATACCTGGTGTATTTCATAAATGTGCCTGCTCAAGTATCTTAAAAACATGAAACTGTTAGTAGCTCTTTCAGCTGTGTATTTAAATTGATATTTATCTCTTAGTGGATGGAGTTATTTTTTGTTTATTCTACCTCTATTGGATCTTTAAACTATATATATATATATATATATATATATATATATATATATATATATACAAGAATAAGGGCAGGGAATCGTCAATTAATAATAGAATTAATAATTAACAATTTTGCCAAGTAGTTCAGTATGAAAAAACCTTTATCGGTAAAACCATTTATCATCATAAATATACAGGGATTAGCATTGAGTTGCTTCTCCAACATACTGAAAATTTAGAAATAGCAGTCAAAGAACTACTGATTCTAAACTACAATAATATATAAACATATGCATATATCGATACATATACGTACATACCTACATCTATATGTATACAAACATGCATATATGGGTACAAGACGTCACAAAAAACGTTAAACACAATATATATATATATATATATATATATATATATATATATATATATATATATATATATATATATATACGCGCGCATTTGTGTACATACACACACACATACACACGTACGTGTATGTATATATGTATGGATACAAATGTATTTATAGACAAAAAGAGGGGATGGGTGGCGTGTTTAAATGCAGGTATATGCATATCTATTATACATACTTATAAACATTAAACTTCCATATCTAAGTGCTAACATCTGCCTAGATGTCTGTAGCAAGTAGGTATAACGGAATGTTTAAAACATCCCCTTCAGAATAATGAGGTCTCGGATTCAATCCTCTTGGGCGCCATTTTGTTATGTCTCTTCGCTATAGTGTTACACAACACTAGACTTATGTATGAAAGTGGATGGACGGAAACTTTGCGAAGATTTATCTGATGGATTGTATATGTAATTCAAAAGGTCAGTCTTGCAGCAGTTATGTCATAGCGACACTTCCAGGGGATTATTTTAAGGATGCAAATGAATATTCGATTATTTGCACTATACAATTCATTGAGAAGATCAGTGGATCGAACAACGGAAATACGCATTGTCGAAACTGATATGAGATCCTTTTAAGTTGGCACTTTTACTCATACCCACAAGCACGCGCAAACATACGCACGCACACACACACGCACACACACACACATGCACGCACACACACACAAACATGTACGCGCATCACATCACACCACACACATATACGCATTCACACCTCACTAGACACACACTCACACACATGCACACACACACACGTACGCACACGCATACACACACAGAAATCTATTAAAAGGTACTTAAATGTAGTCCCAGACACACAGTGACCATTTGAAAAGCTGAATTCCGACATCAAACATGCACACACACACACACACACACACACACACACACACACACACACACACACACACACACACACACGATCATACAAAAACAAACACATAAACACACACACATATACACAAACACAAACAGAAGCACCACAAAATGGTCACAAAATATACACATTCTCCTTTCGCCGATCAATAACTCTTATTATGTTGAAACCTTGTAGACGTTTTTAGGAGCCATTTTAAGATTCATGAAACATTGGCAATCACCATTCCAAGTACACAGCACTCGGCATCATTGCTAATACCAACTTCACCCCCATCCCCAAACCAGTACCATCTGCCACCACCATCATCCATCAGTAAACACGGCGCCAACCTTTTGCAATAGCTGGATGGTTTCTTCTGAATCAGGCTATCGTACGTATATATAAATAAGTCACGAACAAGTAGAGCTTAAAGTATTAAAACCAGAGGGAGGAAAAATTGAAGGACTGTGTATGTTATGTAATGTTCTGTTATATTTTGCTCTCTATGAATCTGCATGTGTGCATGTATGTATGTATGTATGTATGTATGCATGCATGTATGTATGTATGTATGTATGTATGTATGTATGTATGCATGTATACATGTATGTGTGTGAGTGTGTGTATGTGTGTATAAATGTATGCGTGTTTGTAAGTGTGTGTGTGTGTGTATTTACTTCTTTCTTCCTTCTGACTCCTCTCCCTCTTTCCATTTTCTGTATGCACACACACATTTGTATATATATCTATTTGTAGATACACGTATATATTTGTATATATACGTGTATATTTGTATATATATGTATATATTTGTATATATATATGTATTTATTTGTATATATATATGTATTTATTTGTATATATATATGTATTTATTTGTATATATATATGTATTTATTTGTATTATATTCGTATATATATATATGTGTGTGTGTGTGTGTGTGTGTGTGTGTGTGTGTGTGTGCGTGTGTGTGTATGTGTATGTATTTTTATTATATTTGTGTATATATGTATGTGTGTGTGTTTATATACGTATATATATGTATTTGTTTACGTGTCTAGTTATATATGTTTATCTAGTTTTATAATATATACATTTATACAATATAACTATATATGTGTGTGTGTGTGTGTAAGCGTGTGTATATATGTATATATATGTGCGTATATATGTGCTATATGTGTATTTATATATATATATATAAAACCATCCAATGTTTGTGTGTATGTATGTGTGTGTGTAACCTTGGAAAGTAAAAACTAACCGGTTATCGATTTCTTTTAGTTCGTCTGGATGAGTAACCATTAAATTCCAGATTTTAATCTTCGATTTTCTATTTTCCTAGTTTTTCTTACTGTTTTTGCTGTTATTGATATTTTAATAATGTTGTTGTTCTTACTTTTGTTCTTGTTGACGACGGCGACGACGACGGCGACGACGATGATGATGATGATAGCGCTCGCGGTTGTTGTTTTAGTAATAATGGTTTCAATTTTTGACACAAGGCCAGCAATTTTGAGGGAGGAGTAAGTCGATTACATCCACTCTAGTGTTCAACTTGTGCTTATTTCATCGGCCCTGAAAGGATGAAAGGCAAAATCGACCAAGGGGGAATTTGAACTCGGAACGTGTAAAGACAGACGAAATGCCGCTAAGCATTTTGCCCAGTGTGTTGTGTTAGTAATAAGAATATTGGTTTCAAATTTTGACATAAAGTCAGCAATTTTGACGAGAGGTAAGTCGATTTCATCGTCCCCAGTGTTATGTTTCCCTCGGGTGACTCGTAGAGATAACACAACGAGTTATACAATTTAATTATTACATTTATTGTTCAATTACATACAAAGAACGCACTCACCCAATGTTCGTTATGAATAAACAAAAGTCATGTCCACCATATATGTATCAATGACATTTTACTACGACAGTCCCACAAGACAACAACAATGAAACAATGAACTCAGACGAACCACCTGACACACGGAACGTCAGACGAATTACATATCTAACAGTCCATATAACACCTCCCCACTGAAATTGATGCTACACAAGAAGTATCAACAGCAAAGTCTCTCTTGGGTTTTACGGGTTCTCTTGGACCGTCTTGGGTTGTCTGGTCCATACTCTGGAACGGGTAACATGGTCTTGGGTCTGGTTTGTCTTTGTGTTAGTGGCACAGTTTCCGAGATCTCCATCGGGTGATCTGTTGCAAATTCAAATACAGTGTTTTCTGCATCACCAGGTTCATTGTCTTCCTCAGTTGTGTACCGCGGTCGCAGCTGTTCCCAGTGTCGTCTCCACATCGGGCCATGAGGTATGACCTTCACGTTAAAGCAGCGAGTACCCAATGACTTCTTAATGATTGCTGGTACCCATCGGGGATCTTTGTCTCGGCGAGGTCCATAGTAGAGTGCATACACAGGATCTCCGGCCTTGTACTGCCTGGTAACTTTAGCGACATCAGCCGAGCTTGGAGTCACCTGAGACTTATGTGCTTCCTTAGACTGTTTGCCTTGAGCAATGTGTACTGGCGATGGCAGCAGAGAATCAATCCTTGTTCGTATCTGCCGGTGATTCAAAAGTTCACTTGGAGAGAATCCACAGGATGTCGGTGTTCTCCGGTACTGCATCAAGAATTCTTGAAGTGCTCGTGTTGGCGGAAGAGAAGACTTCCTCAGAGCTTGTTTGAAGGTCTGCACCAAACGTTCCGCTGCTCCGTTGGTAGCTGGGTGGTAAGGTGCCCCTGTCAGGTGTGTGATCCCGCGTTCTTTGCACCAGCTCTGGAACTCCTCAGACGTAAAAGTTGGTGCATTATCGGTGACCAGTGTGTGAGGAAATCCGAAGTGCGCAAAGTCTTCCTCAAGCAGATTCAAAGTGGCTTTGGAGGACGTGGAGGAAGTGGGATGAATGCATGGGTACTTGGAATAAGCATCTGTGATCCCCAGCCAATCTCTACCCATAAAATTTATTGCATGGTCCAGATGTAAGCGGCTCCACGGCTTTTCTGGTAACATCCATGGGTGAACTGGAGGCTTAGATGGCTGCCTTTGATGTTCGTTACATGAATCACATCGTCGACTGGCTATCTCTATAGCAGCATCGATACCAGGCCAATATACAGCAGTTCTTGCTAGCTGTTTCATGCGTTCCATGCCAAAGTGTCCGAGATGCAGAAGATTGAGGATCTTTGGCTGCAAGCTATGTGGAATCACAACTCTAGATCCATGTATAAGGCATCCATGACAGATACTAAGTGAGTTTGATAACTTACGGAACTTGTTGACTTCGTCATTGATCTCCATGTTCTTTGGTGGCCAGCCTTCACGGACGTAGCGCATCACTGTAGATATCACTGGATCTTTCCCTGACTCTTGACGGAGGACGTTAGCATCCACAGGTTGGACTTGAATACTAAGAGCTTTGATGGCACACACCATGTCTATGTCTTCACCATTTTCCTTTCTGTCAAAGTCGTTGTCATCACCGAATGGCAAGCGACTGAGGGCATCAGCATTGCCATGATCTGCTGATTTCCGATATTCAATGGTGTAGTCAAACTGGTTCAGCCACAGGGCCCATCGTGCTAGTCTGTTAGCAGCGAGAAGTGGCGTCCCTTTCCTCGGACTGAATAGTGATGTCAGTGGCTTGTGGTCAGTCACGAGTACGAATTTACGACCGTACAAATATTGGTAAAACTTCTGCAAGCCAAATATGATAGCTAGGGCTTCCTTTTGAATTTGACTGTAGTTACGCTGTGCAGAAGTGAGAGTCTTGGACATATTGGATATTGGGCGCTCGCTTCCATCAGGATAGCGGTGAAACAGGACTGCTCCAATACCAACGTTTGATGCGTCGCAAGCCAGTCCCAAAGTTTTGTTTGGATCGAAGTGTATCAGAACTTGACTTGATGAAAGTACATTTTTCAAGTGATCAAAAACTGACTGTTCCTCATCTCCCCACTTCCAAATAGTTGACTTTTTCGTAAGGCAATAGAGTGGCTCTGCTATACTGGCTAGGTTTGGGATAAACTTTCCATAAAACTGAACTGAACCTAGGAAAGATTTCAAGCTTGATTCGTTCGTTGGAGATGGCATCTTTAAGACTGCTTCGACTTTGGATCCCTTAGTGATCCCCTCAGTCGACAAAATGTGTCCAAGGTATTCTACACTGGGTAGTGCAAACTGGCACTTTTCACGGCGACATCTGAGTCCATTGTCGCTTAGACGTGTGAGCAGACACTTTAGGTTGTTTAAGTGACTGTTTGCATCTTTCCCACTGACGAGCATGTCATCCTGGAAGACGGCCACTCCAGGTAGATCATGGGTCAGGTTTTCCATGATCTCCTGAAAGTAACCAGGTGCTGACTTGATTCCGAAAGGGAGTCGTTGTTGCAGGAGTACTCCACGGTGAGTGCTGAGTGCGAGTCTGCGTTGACTTTCTGGAGCCAGCTTGATCTGATTATAGGCATCAGCAAGGTCTATCTTTGTATATCTGAATCCACCTCCGAGTTTCTGCATCAGTTCAGCAGGGAGTGGCATTGGATGACGGTGATCAGCAAGTTGGTCATTAATTCCCACAGAGTAGTCACCACAAATCCGTAGTTTGGGCTTCAGGTTGCTTGAAGCGTGTGCTTTACGAATCGGTACCACTGGCGTTCCGTATTCATTGAATTGAACAGGCTTCCAGATTCCCTTGGCGATGCCTTCTTCGTAACCTTTGGCCAGGTCATCACGAAGAGCAAATGGGACCGGACGTGCCTTGTGAAAGACTGGTGTTGCGTCCGATTTGAACTTCACTTCCAGTTCAAAGTTCTTGAGACGTCCCAATTCTTGCTTGAAAAGATCTGGAAATTCATCACACATGTTGTGACAATCTTGCTGCAGGGAAACATAGGGCTCGCTTGAGGTCTTTGGATACATCCCTTCTGCACCTTCCCTCTTAGCTTGGCTGTCTATGCTTTTCAAACCTAGAGCAGTGTCTACGGAAATTCCCAGAGTCTGGATAGCATTCCGACCCAGCAAATTAAGATCAGAGATCTTGGTGACTATGTAAGGTATAAGATCCTGCTTACCAGTTGTTGGATCCTTGGTTTGGCCCATGAAAGTTCCTAGAACAGGCAGGTTGTGCTTGCTGGCAGATTCATAGCGATGCTTGACATCTTGCAGCTTTGGTCTTCCAAGTTGTTTCCAGACTGACAAGGAAACAAAATTGCCTGTAGTAGCAGTGTCCAATTCCATTGTGAACAGTCTGTTCTGGATTGTTACTGGCACAATTAAACTATGAGTGTCTCGGGAAACTTCACCTAGGATCGCCTTGACTAGCTCAGCTTTTGTGATTCTTTTCACGGGAGTTTGTGAATGGCCATTGCGTTGCTGATGTTTTTTCCTACACACCGCTTGCAAATGACCCTTTTTGTCACAAAAATGACATTTGGTTTCCCTGAAAGGACAGTCTGTTGCTTTGTGGGCCTTTCCACATCGGTAGCATTTCTCCTGGTTTGTGGAATAAGACTGCTGATGTTTCTTTTGAGGACTCTTATTCCTGTTCTGCTGGACCTTGTACACCTGCTTGGTTTTGGAACCGTATACAGTTTCTTTTGCAACCTTTGCTGCGTCTTCAGTCTCAATGGCAACCTGGACAGCACGGGCAAAATCTAGTTCTGAGTCTTTTATCTTAAAAAGCGCCTTCAGAACCGCTTCATTGTTAACCGAACATATGAATCTCTGTCTCAGAGCTTCATCCTGTGGGTTGGTGATCGCTGGAAAATCACAGGTAGCTGCATCCTGGCGTATACGTGCTGCCAGCTCCTGGAGAGTTTCGCCTGGCTTCCGCTGCATATCACTCCAAAACTTGAAACGCTCTCTCACAATGAAAAGTTTAGGGTCGAACTGTTCCTTCATGAAGTCAACGATTTCGTCCATTATCAAGTTGTTGATATCTTTAGGCGGATTTTGTTGGGTAGCCAGATTAGCAAGTTGTTTGTAAACAGTAGCAGTCTGATTGGTCAGGAACACTTGTGCCATGCGTTTTTCAGGTACAGCATTAGCAGCCACAAACGTACGGAATCTTGACCAGTAATCAGGCCATAGTTCTGTCGCTGAATCAAATGCAGTAAATGGTGGAATCGACACTGTTGTTGAAGCAGCTGAAAAATAGCCACTAGAATCACCTTCAACTTGTCGAGCACCAAACAGTTTTAACAGAGCGTCCATATCTCTCTGATGTTGTTGCATTTGCTTGTCCATTTGTTCCCTAAACAATTTAATAAGTTCTACTGTCTGTTTTTCAGCCATTGTTATTACGATGAATAATTTTACGGTAAAGTAAGCATGTATCCTATCGGTCCTATCGGCGACGCCAATAAACTCTGTTATGTTTCCCTCGGGTGACTCGTAGAGATAACACAACGAGTTATACAATTTAATTATTACATTTATTGTTCAATTACATACAAAGAACGCACTCACCCAATGTTCGTTATGAATAAACAAAAGTCATGTCCACCATATATGTATCAATGACATTTTACTACGACAGTCCCACAAGACAACAACAATGAAACAATGAACTCAGACGAACCACATGACACACGGAACGTCAGACGAATTACATATCTAACAGTCCATATAACACCCAGTGTTCAACTAGTCCTTATTTCTTCGACTCCGAACGGATGAAAGGCAAAGTCGACCTAGGCAGAATTTGAACTCAGAACGTCAAGGCAGACGAAATGCCGTTAAACATTTTACCCGCCGTGTTGTGTTAATAATAACATTAACGTTAATATTGCAATCAGTCGATCAACATGTAACGAGCACCAGCAGTCAAGTAACTGAACATTGGTTTTTAAAATGAAAGTGCCGTGTGGTATTATTCCACCCTTTGCAGATATTTTCCCTGACAACTTTTACTTTCTTTTAGTCAAGTCAAAGAAGAAAATGCAACGTATATGATTCTCTTCGGTTCCACCGAAACTGATGAGAGGAAAACAGGAATTCACGTTCAGACAGGTGACATCTAATCGTTTTCTTTATTTGTTATTACGATCATTGTACTCTAAACTGTTTTTCTTCTTGTCATAACTCTTGCTTTTCTCTTTTTGTGTTCCATGGTAATCCTCAAGTGATAAGACCTAAGAACAAAGGCAGACCTACGCCTTATCCTTATATATACTCCGATATTCTTGTATGAAGAACACTGGAGTCTGTTGCGATTTTTGATAAAGCAAAATTTATTTTATTCTTTTCGTGCACAAAAAGCAAATGTCTTCGTTACTACGGACGACAAAGCGCCGAGAAAGTTTTGAATTTTATTGTTCATGGTGTAGTTATAGCAGCAGATGAAGTGTTGTTAGTTGCTTGCCGGCTATAGAGTTCTAATGTCTTTTGACCTCCGATTGTTCATTAACCGAGTTATCAGTTACTGTCCGCCGTCTCTGTTGGCCATCTCCCTTTGCTGCGTCCTAAAGCTCTCTGTCTAGCAGTCACGATGGATCAAATTTATACTGATTGAAGGAAGCACGCCAAAGGATGATATCATTGCTGGAGTCTATACCATGCGAAGGCGTGATTGGTCAAACTTGGTTTATCACGTGGGCAATATTCTAGCGAATCGTGACATCGGGTGATTGCAGAATGTTCCCGCTACATTCTTTTTCGTGTTTCAGTAACTGGATTACGGCCATGCACTACATTGCAAGGTGCGTCGAACAAATCGCCTCCAATACTTATTTATATCTGGTATATATTCTATCGGTCTCTACCGAAGTGATAAGTTACAATAAAGTAAATACATCAAAATCAGTTATGTGGTGATGGTGGTGGAACAAACACAAGCACAAAGTTACACACATACATACATTGTATGTACGTATATTATATATATATATATATATATATATATATATATTATATATATTATATATAGGCGTAGGAGTGGTTGTGTGGTAAGTAGCTTGCTTACCAACCACATGGTTCCGGGTTCATTCCCACTGCGTGGCATCTTGGGCAAGTGTCTTCTACTATAGCCTCGGACCGACCAAAGTCTTGTGAGTGGATTTGGTAGACAGAAACTGAAAAGAAGCCCGTCGTATATATGTATATATATATGTGTGTGTGTGTGTATGTGTTTGTCCCCCCAACATCGCTTGACAGTCGATGCTGGTGTGTTTACGCCCTCGTAACTTAGCGGTTCGGCAAAAAGAGACCGATAGAATAAGTACTAGGCTTCCAAAGAATAAATCCTGGGGTCGATTTGCTCGACTAAAGGCGGTGCTCAAAAGACTGAAACAAGTAAAAGAGTAAAAGAGAAAAAGAGTGTATGTATATATGTATGTATGTATGTATGTATGTGTGCGTCCGTGTGTTCGTGAGTATATATATATATATATATATATATATATATATATATATATATATATATATATATATATATATATATATATATATATATATATATATATATATATATATATATATATATACATACATATATATATGATGTGTGGCTCAATGGTTAGAGCGTTGGCCTCATGACCATAAGATCGTGAGTGCGAATCCTGGAGCGGTTGGCTCATAATGGTGCATATTTCGCTTTACTTCAATCTACTCTCAGATGAAAATGAATTGTAGGCGGGTGCTGGTGCAACACTCTCTCCTTTCATCTGTTACATTCTCGATGTTCCGCCGGGTCAGCGATGAGAGGGTCGAAGGAGTGATGTCTGCTCGCGACTAGATAAACAATTAGCGTGATACATGCTACTACCTCATACTCGCTTACAAATGACGGCAAAAATATGTGTGTGTGTGTGTGTGGAATGATTCAAAAGTCGCTTTGGTTATTTACGTGTTTTCGCATATGATACTGAGGGCGTAACAATGACATGTTCTGTGTATAACAATAACAATAGAAAGAACGAGCTCAATGATACGTTTTCCGATGTTTTATGTCTGCAACCAATCATACTTCTGTTATTAATGATATATCCATGTGTTTGCGAATACGTTTGCTTACATATTTTCACGTTGCTTCTCGTCAGTCTTTTTGCATAATCGTTAAGCTAAAATTCAGAGAAGCAATGCAAAAGAATACAGCTGCTGCCGCTGCTGTTGTTGCTGCTGTTGCCTCTGCTGCTGCTGCTGCTGTTGCTGTTACTACTACTACTAATAATAATAATAATAATAATAATAATAATAATAATAATGATGATGATGATGATGATGATGATGATGATGATGATGATGATGATGAGGAAGAAGAAGAAAAAGAAGAAGAAGAATGGTTTCAAATTTTGGCACAAGGCCAGCAATTTCAGGGAAAGTGGTAAGCCGATCCAGTACTCAGCTGGTATCTATTTTATTGACTCTGAGAGGATGAAAAGCAAAGTCCAGACGGCAGAATTTGAAATCAATATAAATAGGGATGAAACGCTGTTGTGCATTTTTTCCAGTGTGCCCACGATTCTACCAGCTCGCTGCCGTAATAATAAAAATAATAATAATGATATGCCCTGATGCAGTACCAGGCAGTAGCTTTCATGGTTTCTCATCTTGATTGGAAATGTAATCATGCACATTGTTTTGTCTTGGTATAAAAGATGGGCTACAGCAAATATTCTGTTCAATACCACAGATCTGCCTGTCAGTTGTTTGACTTTAACCAGTTGAGCATGTCTTTTAGGAGGCTGACGATATGTGCATCTCTGATCACGAGCAGAAGTAGTGGGGGAGCATCAAATCCATGTGTTGAGATGAATTCTTTGGGGTTTGGGTAATTCACTTCTGGAAACATGGATGTTTTGTTCAACATCCTTAAACAACCCTTATTCAGGGATCTTTTGACTGGGATGAGCTACTCGACCAGAAGAAAATTCTAACTGGGCCCCGCCTGTAAGGTCATGCGCTGTTTATCTTGATGTGAGATTACTATGTAGCGCACATATGGTTGTGATGCATGTACTTGGTGTACCCTTATCAGACGGGTAGTGATGATGGGTATACTGGGCTTCGTATATTTTACCCCAGGGTCACTTTGATGGCATGCACTGCTCTCTCACTTAATAATGATGATGATGATGATGATGATGATGATGATGATGATGATTATGATGGCATGAACTCTCATTAACTATTTCATATATACGAGTTTGTCATGTATGTATATGTACATTTCTTATATTTTTTTCTTGTACATATATATTACTTCTATTGTATATGTATATCCATTTTTTATTTTATGTATTATTTGCCATCAATGTATATGAAAATGTTTTAATGTTTCCAAGTAGTATTTAACGTTCAGATATATCTATTCTTTCAAACTCATAGACGAATAAATACCAAAAAAACACACACACATACCTCTAAATCAGTATATGTAAACATACACTATGTATATAAACATAGATCCTTGTGTGTGTGTGTGTGTGTGTGTGTGTGTATACGTATGTGTGTATGTATGTATGTGTGTATGTATGTATGTATGTATGTATGTATGTATGTATGAACGATTCAAATACGATTTAATTTGAATCCATGCTCATAAATTTGGCAATGGAGTGTTTATTGATGGCTTTATACAAGCAGCTGGAAAATAAAATGTCCACGTCTATTGGCAATGATGCAAAGATGCAAAGCTAAATAGAATGAGATAAAAACAGTAGATTAATATCACCAAAGAAAAGTCGTTGTATATTTGAAGCAAATATTGGACTTGTTTTCATTAAATGACTCACTAGAAGTATTGTTATTTGGTTCGTCATTCGCGGATTTTTACTTTGTTTTCTTGCTGTTATATTTCATTTATTCATTGGTTGGAGAAAAAATTTCGTTTCAACGTTATATTTTTTCTGGTTTTGCTTTCTACCGATTATTTACCATTTTGTTTTCTAAACAGCATATTGTGAGAAACTAGCGTGAGAAAAGTGTCTGGAACTTGACGTTTCATTTAAACAATATATACGTAGATTCAGCATCTTCAAGATTAAAAAAAAGTTTACAGTGAAAGTATAAAATCTAAAAGTTGATTTGAAGTTTATTGTTGTTGAGATTATTTTTCGGTGTCTGCGTACACTTATGTTCAAAAGCTTGCTAACCGTGACCATCCAAGCTTTTTTTCAGATCGTGTAACTAGAGCTACGTTATTCAATGTGTAGCTTCCCATTTTTTCTTTGCAGCAGGGTTTGATTTCGATAATATTTAGCTGCTATATTTAGCAGATCAAGCTGATGTACTTAAAAGAATAATGGTGTGTGTATGTACGTGTGTGTGCGCGTGTGTTTGTGTTAACAACATGCATGTTACATAAGTGTATATATATATATATATATATATATATATATATATATATATACAAAGTACGGGGGTGGGGGTTTAGTTCACAGGTTACCTAAACAATTAGGCACGCTAGGTAAGTGCTGTAACGATTTATGGGGCTCCAAGATTATAGCTGAGACGGTAGTTATGGAGCCATAGTAGATTTCCGATGTAGCGGATATATAGTAGTTAAACAGGACATCAAACATTAAGGCAAGGCAAATATCTTAAGCCATATACAATATTATTATTATAGGAAGAAATTCAAAATCTTACAGCTGTTTCTGAGATATCCCCGAGAATGGGATATTCCGTCATCAGAGACAAACAGGGGAAAAACTATGGAAAATGAGAATGGTGTATATTAATAAGATGACAACATAGAGGAAGGGAGTAAAAGAATAAGGAGATGGAAAGAGAGACGAAAAAAGAAAAAGAAAAGTTTATAGTTCAACTTTCCGAAGTTATAGAAACCAGAGCATGAGTCCTTAGGTGCAATCCTTCGTAGATCAATGAGTGTAAGTCTTTAGGTGCAATCCTGCGTATATCCATGTAGGTTAAACACCTGATATAGCAGACATCCCAAGAAAAAATGCGAACATATCAACATTCAATAACAGAATGGTAGCGGAGGTGGTTATTAATTGGTGAAAATAAAGAAAAGAAAATAAATAGAAAGAGAGGTAGATAGGGGGGATTTTAAGGATTGACTATAGTATAAATTAAGGTGCATATGTGTATGGTGTCTAAGAATTGTGTACGGGGTAGCCGAGAGGATAAGAGAGAGGATGAGAAGGTAGAGGAAGAAAGGGTAAAAAAATAGAGCGAAATGAAAGGAATTTAAGGAGAGTAGTAGATGTCTGATAGTCCCAAAGTCAAAAGTCGCTGAGGAGGAAATTTGGTAGTAATTGCTTGCGCCTGTCTTGGCCAAGGTCAGTGGCTGTAGAGTTATTTTTAGCAATGGGGTTGTTAATTAACCACTGTAGAACCGATAACTGCAACTGCAGATCCAGGACAGATTGCCCGCTGCAAGCCCAGGACATAAGATTCAACATCGTATACCGATGCACTGTTCACAACATGGTAAATAACTCCTGTAGCTACTACATTGGTTCTAGCACCAGTTTTAAACAATGGTATTACGCACATTTAAGCTCATTTAAATATAAGAATTCCACATCATTAGATAGCCTTACGCTCATCACTAGATAGATTTACGCTCATGGATCTACAAAGGATTGCACCTAAGGACTCATGCTCTGGTTTCTATAACTTCGGAAAGTTGAACTATGAACTTTTATTCTTTTTTCCCCTCTCTTTCCATCTCTTTATTCTTTTACTCCCTTCCTCTATGTTGTCATCTTATTAATATACACCATTCTCATTTTCCATAGTTTTTTCCCCTATTTGTCTCTGATGACGGTATATCCCATTCTCGGGGATATCCCAGAAACAGCTGTAGGATTTTGAATTTCTTCCCATAATAATATTGTATATGGCTTGAGATATTTGCCTTGGCTTAATGTTTGACGTCCTGTTTAGCTATTGTGTGTGTGTGTGTGTGTGTGTGTGTGTGTGTGTGTGTGTGTGTGTGTGTGTGTGTGTGTGTTATAATTTAGACAAACAGTTAGTTGTCATTATAGAACTCGGAGTTTCGAATGTCGGAGCGAGGAGCTGTGAGGCATTTTCATCAGCTATTAATGGCAACAGATGCTATGAAAAAACCGTTGAATAAAAAGGAAGTTACTCTAATAGGCAGAAAAAGAAAAAAGAAAAAAGATAAAAAATACACGCAACCATATTCTCACAATACGTAGACATAAACCTCCTGCGTTCGTAACGTCTACAAACGTACACATTCACACAAACATGTATACGTACATGCACATACGCACACAAACATATATGTGTATGAACGCAGGAGGTTTATATCTATATATTGTAAGAATATGGTTACGTGTATTTTTTCTTTTTTCTTTTTCTTCCTATTAGAGTAACTTCTCTCTTATTCAACGGTTTTTCATAGCGTCTGTTGCCTTTAATAGCCGACGAGAATGATCGTAGCTCTTCGCTCCGACATTTGAAACTCCGAGTACTATTATGATAACTTACTGTTTGTCCTAAATTATAGCATATATAAATAATCCTCCGTTTATCTAATATCGAGGTCTCATTCTTTTGTTGTAATCAATTATTATTATTATTATTATTATTATTATTATTATTATTATTATTATTATTATTATTATTAATATATATATATATATATATATATATATATATATATATATATATATATATATATATATATATATATATATATACGTGGTCTGATCAAGAAGCTAAAGCACGCCACACAGAATGAAGTTGCCTGGCATAGATTCACAGATTGACCTTGAGCTCTGCTGTACATGCGCACTAAGTTTTAACGTTCTAGCTCAGTGCCATCTTCTTATTTCAGCACTCTGTTTGAAGAATTTCTAATAGGAGATATTTGACAATTTTCTCCTGCATGCACAATTTTGTAATCCCTGTAAGCAAATGTAATGGTGAATAAATTTTCCAATCTCTGTCTTGATCTATGTATGTATGTATGTATGTATGTATGTATGTATGTATGTATGTATGTATGTATGTATGTTATCAATCAGTTTCATTTCTGTATTTCTTGTCCATAGAGAAAGAGCCGGACTCTAACAAAGATTCAAGGCTCCTTCATTGAAACTTTTATCAACATCATCTAGGTATTTGTGCATATGTGTGTGTGTGTGTGTGTGCAGTATTTGGTGTTAGTGTATGCGCAGATTTGTATGTTTGTTTTATGGATGCGTTTTTATGTATATATTTTCATGTCTAGATGCATGCATATGTATTTATGTGCTAAATTTTTGGAAAGTTTTACATATCTTTACAGTTCCATTGATGGCTTGAATCTGTAGTCTTCTAATCAGCCTTTTTCTTTCAGGTTTTGAGAACCCTAATTTTTCCAGGTTTTTGTTGAGGCAGTTCGTTACATATCCCAATGCCCCAACAATCACGGGTATGAATCTGAACTTGTAGTCTGGGTGGAGTATCTGCAAATTTCTCAGTAGCTCGGCGTAGTTGTTCTCTTTTTCTCTAATCTTTAGCGTGATGTTAACATCCGCAAGACAGCTGATTTCTACTACTGTACACAGTTTCTCTTCTCTGTCCCAGATTACTATATCCGGTCTATTATGTCTGCACTTTATTGAGGTTTTTATTGGGACATTCCACCAATGTATGTATGTATGTATGTATGTATGTATGTATGTATGTATGTATGTATGTATGTATGTCATTATTCAGCTTTATTTCAAGATTGCTTGCCAATAGAGAAAGAGCAGGTTTCTAACCTAGATCCAAGACTCCTTCATTTTTGTATGTATATGTGCAAATTTGTATGCTTTGTCTTATGTATGTATTCTTATGCATATGTATGTATGTATGTATGTATGTGCGACCTTAAAAGCCGCTCCATCGGGCAGCTTTTAAGCTAGCTCCTGTGAAGGGCTCTTCAATAGGCCTTGGGCCCAACAATGACACTTCATGCATTGAGTACATATTAAATTTTATTAAACTTGAACAATATTTTTCAAGCAATGCACAGCTTTCATCAAAACAATGATATAATTTGTCGACTTGTAACTTATTGCAAAGCTGCATGATAAACAACAGTACCACCGCCATCGCCACAACATCTGCCAGAAACACACACCATTCAGACTTCTGACGCCACAACCATCAATACCTTTGATTTCATCGCCTTCTCGTCCACCACCATCACCACTGTCTTTCACATCACTTACTCTCACCGTCATCCCTAACCGCCTCGGCTACCACCACTACCATCATCACTGCTGTCTCTGCCTCTATCACAGGTACAGCACATACTATTACTATCACTCCATAACCATCACCAAAAAGCTAAATGTGCGCGTAAAAGAATTATGTTCAGTATGTTAGTTCAGTGTTCACTCCCTCCTTCTCTCACATACCCACTCTTTCTCTCTTATTATTATTCCACTGTCATCATCAGCACTACTACTTTTAATAAAAACATCATCAACTCTCCCTAAATTTCTCGGTCTCTCTTTCTCTTCCTCTCATTCTCTCTCTCTCTCTCTCTCTCTCTCTCTCTCTCTCTCTCTCTCTCTGTCATCGCCACCGCCCCCACCGTCTCTATACTTACTGTTACTCTCAGCCCAGCATGAGCAATAGTAGGCGTGTCATTTAATAGTGAGAGACACACAGATATTAGTTTTCGCATTTATTGTATTAGATGTATGTATGTATGTATGTATGTATGTATTATAACGGTTTTCTGTCTCTATTTCAATCTACTATTTTGATAGCATAAAATCATTTCTTTCCGTCTTGCCTGCCATTCTCAGTTGTTTCAACCATCACACAGACATCTAAAATGCTTGGTTTTTACCAGTGAAAGTCGTGAAAATTCTACGGGTTTCACTAATAATGATATTCTACTTGGTTGGTGGAAATAGTTTAGGACAGCTGCCGTGTTGATGATACCTATTGAAGCAAAAACATGTGTCCAAGATTGTCCTCTTATTTGTCCTTTTTTTAACGGCATTTTATTTATAATTCAATTGTATAGAATTTTTTATTCTTGAGATGATTTCCCCTTCTTATATGGAGTGTTCGCAATTGCCATTTGGTAACTATGACATATAGTCAAGAGGTGGAGATAATTATAATAAATCAAGAATTTTTGTTGTATGATATTTGTTATACCTGCATTTGTATATGTTCTTTCAAATACATACCAACGGTTACTCTTATTTCTCTTAGTTCATATTATTTTAAGTTGTGCAAATTACCTAGCCATAAATGTTTCTTCCACCACCCTCATTTTCTTTTTGTGAGTCTAAGTCCCTTGGCTACTGAAGATAAAATTGGACAATTGTCGTGCTGGATATACCTTTTGACGCAGAAACAGTATCGGTGGTTGTCTTCTGATCTGCAGACTATAAGCCTGTCCTTTTCCTTAACGGAGAATTCTTGATTCTTTCAATTATCACTCCTTCTCACATGACATTGTTCTCAATTGTCATTTGGTAATGGTAAAACATCCTGTAGGGACGGCAGGAATAATTTTAATAAATCAAAAATTTATGTTGTATGGTATTTGATATACCTGTATTTATCTATGTTGTTCATATACGTGACACTAATCACTAAGAGTTATTTCTCTTCGCTCATTTCTATATATATGCATGTGTGTATTTATCTGTGGGTTTGTCTGCCAACCTACATTGATTCCTATACATAAACATAACGCAAATATTCATACGTATGAATACACAAACATACATGTATTCATATATATCTAATATATTATGCCATACGCATATGCATGATGCCAGTATACAGAGCTATTAAGTCTCAACAGAATAAAATTCTCGGCTGTCTGTTTTCAATTTTCTCAGTCTTATTTAGAGAAGTGAATATTTAATCACTAACATCTAGTGTTGATAGTTGGCACGTTTTGTTTAAATCTTTTCTTTTTCTCTTCCTTCTTTTGTTTTATATTATACATCCTTCTCTGTAATGTAGTTAGCTATCAATTCCGACGTCATTACCAACATCAATACCGCCACCAACGCTGTTGCTGCTTTTAACACCACCACCATCACCACGATTATCACACATCACCACGACTATCAAAATATCAAACTGTGAACGCCATTATTTAACAAGCTAACGAAGGAGAAAGCGGGGAGGGTAGTTTCTACACGGTTGTTCCACTTGCTAAATATAGTAACCAAAAATCTCTCGAATCACATCTTAACGTCTTAATGAAAAGAAAGGACTTATAAATGAATAAAGTAGTCCAAGATATTACAAAAAAATGTAATCGACGCTTTAGATTATGAGTTACAGACAAAGCCTGATTTAGGGTAAAAACAACAAAAATGGATCGAGTCAACACGAGTATCTCATGTGGTTATTTAGCCTGTCAACAATAACAGCTACATATTCCTACCATTTTAGAAAAAGGAAGGTTACACCGAATAATATAGTCACAGGTATGCGTGCGCGCGCGTGTGTGCGTGTGCTGTGTGCTAAATAAATACATACGTAATAGTTTGCGCTACGATCGTTTTGACGCCTAGTCGTTTTCAAAATGCGCCCGAAATGACCAAGAGGCGAAACGATAGTAGTGCAAATGTTTACATTTCTTTAAATATGAAACTCTACGCTCATATTTCGTATTGAATACTACATATGAAAGTAATCAACTTCGATTGAACCAATCTCTGTGAAGTGACAATACACACACATACACACGCACGCACGCACACACACACACACACACACACACACACACACACACACACACACACACACACACACACACATATATATATATATATATATAGACATATATATATAATATATGTATACACACATACATATACATATATGTATGCATAAATGTACATACACACACACATAACCAGAACTACATTAACCAAGAGGATTTGGGAGTGTTGAAATGCCTATGTATGGTCGTTCGACATGCTAGAAATAACAACCAATTCGCCCTCAGATTACCTCTCTACTGTCATTAAGAGGGAAGAACAAATTCTATAGCATAGGAGTGCTAGCTTTTGTATGTGCCTTACATTATTAAATTACTGTATAACCTTCAAGAAATATTTTTTGATTATCTAAACGAAAATTCTCCTTGTAAGATGAAAGGAATGTTAAAGTTTCATCTGCATATCAGATATCTGCAATGTGTGGATGACAATAAAACCACAGTGGAGATGCACCATCCTGCTGGTCGATCTCGGTAACACATCATAACTAAAAGTACGAGTTTTACATTTTGTATAGCAATTCTCTTGACCAAAATATAAACGACTATACAGTTGATCCGAAAGATGATAATATTGGTTTCAAATTTTAGCACAAGGCCAGCAATTTCCGTAAGTCTATTACATAGGCTCCAGTCTTCAACTGGTACTTATTTTATCGATTCTGAATGGATGAAAGGCAAAGTCGACATCGACGAAATTTGAACACAGAACGTCAAGACGGACGAAATGCCGCTAAGCATTTTGCCCGGCGTGCGAACGATTCTGCCAGCTCGCCGCCTTATGAACAAAGATAATATTGAAATACGGTACTCGTATATTGTAATTTACGATAAATTTGTGGTCTTATCCTTTATTCTAGTTTACTATCACAGTTTTTTATGTTTCATGCAAAAAAAAATAATCTTACATTTCTCTTATAAAAACCACTTTAAAATACTTTTTCAATTAGTGCAATACACTGCTTCTGCTTGCTGCTACTTGCTTCATGCTCTTGCTTGATGGGACTGGGGACAATCCAAGTTAGTGGACCCAGAGACGTCATCATGTGTAGAGCCGAGCAGATCCACCAGTGCTTTCCATTGTTGGCAGTCCCCTGCCAGCCCCTCTGCAACCTTGTAGAAAACACTTTCCCAAAGTGTCACGCAGTGGAATCGAACCCGGAACCATGTGGTTGGGAAGCAAAATGAAACACTAAATTTTTTGTCTCTTTTTTAACAAAATGTTCTTGTAAAAGAGCAATGTGTCTTATGAGAGAGGGATAAAATTACTGGCAAATAAGATTTAACTATTAATCCTTCTATCTAGCAAGCTAGCTATTTATCTACATAGGTCATCCATCAACCGAAATTTTTTTAGAATATCTCGTGGCTTGCATATTCCTTTCGCGGAGAAGCTAATCCATCGTTAGATACTTTGGCCCAGCATAAT
>NC_142933.1:66154886-66162386 GCF_046866305.1 Octopus bimaculoides
GGTATTGATACATCAATTAGAAAGCATTTTTTTTCTTCATGATCTTTGACAACTATATCTGGTCTATTTGCCTTAATTTCTCTATCTGTGTGTATTGGCATATCCCAGAGTATGGTTGCTTTCTCGTTTTCTGTGACCTTTTCTGGCGTGTGTTTATACCATCTTTTTTCTGTTGTTATTCCATAATGTTGGCATAGCTTCCAGTGTATATAGGTCCCAGCTCTGTCGTGTCTGTGGATATATTCCTTCTTAGCCAGGACTGGGCAGCCAGAGATAATATGATTTATTGTTTCTTGTCGATCTCCACATATTCTACAGTTACGTGTTATATTTCTTTTCATTATGTGTTTTTGGTAATTTCTGGTGGGGAGGCTTTGGTCTTGTGCAGCAATTAAAAATCCTTATTATTATTATTATTATTATTATTATCCTCGTTATCATCATCATCATCATCATCATCATCATCATCGTCGTCATCATCATCATCATCATCATCAATAGTGATAATAATAGCAACAGCAACAACAACAACAACAACAACAACAACAACAACAACAATAATAATAATAATAGTAATAATAATAATAATAATAATAATAATAATAATAATTTGATGATTATTATTAATAACAATAGTAATAACGATAATAATTTAACTTAACAAAAGTGCAAACTATGTTCGTCTCTTTCTCCTTTCAATTTAGATAAATTTTGATCGGCCACCTACTCGCTACTAATGTTGTGAAGGAAAGTGTCTTCTTTTAACCACCATCCTTTAAATCTTAAGAAGGTCTTGCAGTTTTTATAGTCCCAGCTATCGTGACCATTTGTGCCATATGAATTAAGGATTTGCATTCTATCCCGCCAAAATCCCAAGTTCAGCCATACTTTGTCTCAGACAGGTTGATATGTATCCCGTTGCTCCAATAATAATGGATATGAAGCTGGAGATGTACCTTGGGTACAGGATTTTGAAACTCCTTATCAGTGTTTCATAGATGTCTTCTTTCTCTTGTATAGACGCACACACACACACACGAATGTGTGTATACTCTTTTACTCTTTTACTTGTTTCAGTCATTTGACTGCGGCCATGCTGGAGCACCGCCTTTAGTCGAGAAAATCGACCCCAGGACTTATTCTTTGGAAGCCTAGTACTTATTCTATCGGTCTCCTTTTGCCGAACCGCTAAGTTATGGGAACGTAAACACACCAAGCATCGGTTGTCAAGCGATCGTGGGGGGACAAACACAGACACACAAACACACATATATACATATATATATATACATACATATATATATATATATATATATATATATATATATATATATATATATATATATATATACATATATACGATGGGCTTCTTTCAGTTTCCGTCTACCAAATCCACTCACAATGCTTTCGTCGGCCCGAGGCTATAGTAGAAGACACTTGCCCAAGGTGCCACGCAGTGGGACTGAATCCGGAACCATGTGGTTGGTAAGCAAGCTACTTACCACACAGCCATTCTGGCGCCTATATGTTTATCTATATTTACTTCTTTGTCGCTTGGAAGATTGCACAGACTCGGGAACAGGGGGTGCGCTTGTAGGGTGTGTAAAGCAATAAAAACACTTTTAAACATTCTGTGTTGGACCTGAGTTTGTACCCCCTAAGCAAATTTCGTTCCCACACTTATCAAGGAGTGTATATAGTGCGAAACCGTAACGGTTATGTAAGGAGTTGTACCATTTACCAAGATAATGTTTGCTACATAAACTATATATATATATATATATATATATATATATATATATAGTTTATCTTTTGCTGGGGAATGGGATTTGACAGTTTTGAATGAACCCTGATTTTGTTGCTCTATGTAAATATGATTTATTATCTAATATCTAATTTAATTCTATGTATCTGTATTTCGTAAACTTGACGGTTAATAGCAGATCTGTTTTATTAATCGGGAATCATTCCTGGTCGAAATCTTAGCTACGTCCATTGTGTGCGTGCGTGCGTGTGTGTGTGTATTGTGTGTGAGTGTGTGTGTGTGTGTGTGTGTGTGTGTGTGTGTGTGTGTGTGTGTGTGTGTGTGTGTGTTTAAAGATTATTTGGGTCAATACTGAGCAATAAGCAGGAGATGAGATATGACCGGGATCGTAATAAATATCTGGTGACGGTAAAAATGCCAATATGACCATATAAAAAAAAAAATACCCTTGCTATTTTCAGATGTTGGAAATGATCCAATTATAGCCATTTGAGACGTTGCGCAGTAAAATTAGTTGCAGAATCAGTGTTTTATTGTGCCAATGCCAAGATATCGTTAATATGCTAATATGGAAGGGATGAAGGTAGAAACTAAAGAAACAGCATCAACAATAACAACAGTGACTTCAAAGATTAACAATAGCAATAGCGCAACCTTATATAAGCACACGGACGTATTTACCCATACCCACAAATGTACACCCACACACATGTATGAAAACCTCTTATTCGTTGACTCGCCAATAGTAAGAATGGTTGTAGTGAAAGAATAAGAAAGCAGACGAATGACTTTACAAAGTGAAAGTGCTAAACGGCAAATAGTCAATACAGTTTATTTCTTCTTTTTATCTTATCTAAAAGATATGGCCGCACCGATTGCAAGAGAATAGGATATACACACGCGCGCGCACCCCCCCCCCCCCCCCCCACACACACACACATACACACATACACACATACAGCCACAGGCATGATGTGTAGTAAGAAGCTTGCTTCCTAGCCACATGATTCCGAGTTCAGTCCCACTGCGTGTCACCTTGGGCGAGTGTCTTCTATTATAGCCCTAGGGTCAACCAAAACCTTGTGAGTGTATTTGGTAGACGGAAACTGAAAGAAGCCCGTCGCATGTGTGTGTGTGTGTGTATGTGTGTGTGTGTGTATGTGTGTGTATGTGTGCGTGTGTGTGTGTATGTGTGTGCGTGTATGTGTGTGTGTGTGTCTTTGTGTCTGTGTTTGTCCCTACCACTGCTTGACAACCGATGTTGGTGTGTTTACGTCCCTATGATTTATCGGTTCTGCAAAAGTTCCGATAGAACAAGTACCAGACTTTAAAAAGAAATAAGTTTTGAGGTCAATTCTTTCCACTAAAAGAATTCTTCGAGGCGAGGTACTTAAGTTGAAGCACTAAATCAGTGCGGTATTATCTGTACAACTCAAAGAAAGGGGAATAAAATCAAAATAAGCAACAGGATATCAAGAGATGATGCAATACGCTCGTTTCAAGCGGCTTTATTTAATTGAACAATGCAATCATTACATCAATTTAAGTGCAGGACTATCTTCAGCTGCATAAATAAATAGATCAATTTTTTAATCAGTTGGACACATTGATATAATTCTACTCAAATGCTCCAATAGAGCAAGAAGGCGAAAAGAGTCCATGTTGCCACTAATATACCTAAGAATATAATACACTTCTAAGAATTGTATGAATTTTGTTGGGGCCATAGCTTGTAAAGGATTGTGGTTCATTTTGGAAGTTGATAAAAAGACTAATAAATTAAAAATGAACCACAATCCTTTACAAGCTATGACCCCAGCAAAATTTATACAAATCTTAAAAGTGTAGTATATTCTTAGCCACATTAGTGACAACATGGACTCTTTCCGTCTTCTTGCTCTATTGGAGCATTTGAGTAAAATTATATTAATGTGCCCCTGATTAAAAATTCTATTTATTTATTTATGCAGCTGAGGATAGCCCTGCATTTAAATTCACGTAATGATCGCATTGTTCAATTGAAAGGAGTGGAGCCGCTTGAAACGGTCATACTGCATCACCTCTTGATATCCTGTTGCTTATTTTGATTTTGCATATATATATATATATATATATATATATATATATATATATATAATCAAAATAAGTAACAGGATGTCAAGTAGTAATGCAGTACGACCGTTTCAAGCGTATCCATTTAATTGAACAAAGCAATTATTACATCAATTTAAATACACCACTATCTTCAGCTTGGTCGAGAAAACAGACCTACTGTGAAAGCACCCAACACTCTTATTAAATCAAAGAATAAGATATATAGCAATAGGAAAGTAGATTCTAAGGTCATTAAGATTAATAGTTTATATAATAATTGTAGAGAGATGATTGAACAGATTATGTTACCCTCTAATGATAAGATAAATACCAATAATGTAGCCATACTTAATAATCAAGCTGTGAGTTCGGAAGGCGGAAGAAGATTAAATAAATTCCGCCCTCATATACGTAAGAAATCTAGAAAGAGTAATATAGTCTGGTATAACGTTCCCTTCAACTGTGCTACATCTACCAACATATATAATACATTTATGGCAATTTTGGATAAAAGCTTCCCTGCATCCCATAGATATAGTGGAATATTTTCCTGTAAGACAATCAGAATCTCATATAGGTACCATCATAGCCAGGTTTAATAGAAGGAATATAAAATTAGCAAGAGGAATTAGTAATAATACTAGTATTGTCAATAATGATTTAAACTCCTGTAATGATCTTTGTAGAATTTTCTTAATCTTTTATTTTTATACAACTTAATAGTATTTGTTTATGAACCTTCTCCCACTGAGCCACTAATATTTTCCTGGATCTCATTGTAGCATCCTAAGTTTCATAGTGTATGCCCCCTTTAACAGGTAACAACATCATGAATTAATGTCACCCATACCCTACCTCTTTTATAGACATTTCCTACTATGTAATTGACTCCTTCTAAAGTTTTGCTTCTTTTTCTTGTGGATTGAGGCGTACCTGTGACAGTGTGAAATTTATGACCACCAGCCAGCTATGAGTTGTCAATTCACTTTGCTCTTTATTCTAAATATACGCAGTCTTCTTCTCTAGATGTTTGTTAATGATAAGGAAATAGATAAATTGGAAATGAATTACGACACTATGATCCCCACTGTGTTCCATGCCAATCTAAAAATTGTACTTTGTTCTTCTCTTAGCTATTCTTGCTACAATAGTGACAACATGAAATTCTTCCAGCCTCTTGCTCTGTTAAACTATATAAGAAAAATTGCATTAATGTATCATGTCTGTTGAAAATCCATATCTGTGCAGCTGAAGATAACGCTGTATTTAAATTGATGTAATAATTGCATTCTCCAATTAAATGGAGCCGCTTGAAACGGTCGTACTGCATTACTATTTGATATCCTGTTACTTATTTTGATTTTATTCACCTTACTTCGAGCTGTGCGGATTATACCGGACTGACTTGGTGCTTCAACTTAAGTACTTAATTCAACTGAATCTTAATTGCTTATATATATATATATATATATATATATATATATATATATATATATATAATATAAAACAATCAATAATATGTATGAAGTAAATCATATCTTTATTTTAGATTACACCTTAAAATCCACAAGAACTGTTTCAAATACATTTACTGGTATCTACTTGTTGGAAATTTAACCTTATTCCTAAATACTGTGTGCTTATTTGATATCTGCCAGAATTTTTAAATCCCATTTTGTCATATATATATATATATATATATATATATATATATATATATATATATATATATATAAATTATACCTACATATTTTCAAATTGTAGTTATTTTCGGTAAACATAATCTGAGGCAATTTGTCGGGTACAATAGCTTTTGATCGTATTTTACCGAAAATAACTACAATTTGAAAATATGTAAGTAGAATTTATATATGAAGGAGTTTTAGTGAGTAATTGGAGACTGTATTCTAGACGTAATCTTAGCGTTTAACGACAACATACCAAGAAGATATAGACGATCAGTTTTATTGTGTTGTTGTGTTATTGTTTTATTGTTTTGCCCTTTATTTTAGTTTGGTCTAACTTCCGGCATGTGTTTCATATAATCCCCATTGAAGTTAGTAAATATAGTAGTAACTCAATAAGTTGGACTTATACACAAAATAAAATTATCTCTTATATATTATATTATATTAAATATTATACCCAGAATATCGTATAGGTGTTAATTAGATTTGTAACAATAAGATTTGCATACATATGTGAATTTTTACGGTTTTTATATTTTTATATTTTTAACTTAACCTTATGAACTTTTTAAATCTCTGAAGAGGCCTAGAGAATCATCCATGTACCTCTATTTCATCTATCTCATCTATTAATTACTTCAGTCTACTGGAGTATTAAAGATAGAATGATGCCTGTGACAACTAGACTGAAACAGCTGTAAGACATTATCCCATTTTCTGTCACTATATGTCATTTTTAAAATTACTAATGTGACATAATATGTCACATGTGTTTGTATATTGTTATTATTGTCCTTTTAGTAAACAAATAAACAAGTAAATTGACACAATACAATGTCTGCAAGTTGATGAATACCACCTATTCCCCTCCATTTTCTTATTGCTATATAAATTAATGGTAAAATATATTTTTACCCGCACCCATTTATTGCACTTGGTAATGCAATTGCCATGCAATGACAAAAGCCCTAGTGTAACAATAAATGGGTATTCTTCCAGCAGTATATTGGATAGATATTATCCCTTAGTGGGTTGGATTCACAACCCCTAACTTTGTTGTGTATATATATATATATATATATATATATATATTGCTTTCAACACAAACACGTATGTGTGTATGCGTGTGTATACACTCCTGGGCAAAAGATTAGCCAGACATGTTCCTGTAAATTTCATGCATATATTGCAATGTAAATAGATTTTTTGCTTCAAATACTGCAACGCTCCCTCTACGCGCTTTTGAAAAGAAAAGTATTTTGAAAAGAAAGAAATTCACTGAATGAAACCCAGATTTTCATTTTTGTCATTAGGAGCCCAATATCTTACGTAAGACAGACGATATGAAAGTTGTACGAATAGAAAGTAGATGATAGGTTTGTTTTAAAATGTTCTTTATAATAAAATGTTTGAAGAAAGCATTTTAAATGTCAAGAAGTGTACTGCTAGGTATCTTTGTATCTTTTAAATGGAAGTGTATTAGATGTTTCTTTTTATGTTTAAATCAAAAGTTGCCAGCTTAAATAGTTCTAACTACAATTTGGGTAGTAACATGTCTTGTTCTTTTCTTTCTTTTACGTTAGATATGCCTTCAAATGAAAAGAAATTTCATGCTAATGTGGATTTTTAAAAGTAACCAAATTGCTATTTTTCGTAAACCAGGCATAACATATTCCGAAATCCATTAGTTATTGAAGAAGAAATCCATATTTATTTCTCTGTCTATAATAAAGAGAATAGACCAAGAAAATTGGTTTTATTTCAAAGTAAGAAAGCTTTTGGCACTACTTAGAACTTCTACCACTACAGATGACAGGACACTGAAATACTTTGTTCTTTCAAAAGAGAAAGAAAATCCTGCAGAACCAACCAAGATGGTTGTGAACTGCATGTAACAGCCAAGAAGGTTGTTTACAGAAGAATCATAACAAGAAATTAGAAAGATATTAGTGT
>NC_142933.1:66167386-66194886 GCF_046866305.1 Octopus bimaculoides
ATCAGTATTCTACTGGATCGAAGTTGACACCAAATTAAACAATCAACAAATATCTGTGCATCTTGGATTTGTCTTCGAGGATTTTTGATGTGGCTGAGGTTCAATTGATGAAAAAATGTAAACTGTAATCCCTGAAATATATTCTTTGATAAACAACAACAACCTTCAGATATATCTAATTGCCCTTACTCTCTCAACCAAAAAGCATATTCTTTTGATTTACAACTTAACACTCACTGAAAACTCTAAAGGTCTTGTGCGTGAAAAAAAATTCCCACCGTAATTCTTGTTTCATTAAGATATTTTTACTAGTTCGGCTTTCATTTCCTAATAGAATAGAATGTCATGCATTTAAAAATAAATTGGTGTGTTGCCTGTAAAGATGGAGAACAATGCGATTATTACAACCTCGATATTCATTACGCAAACAGTGTACTCCTATCTCAGATGGAACGATTAGTAGCAAGTCGCCTGCTTTATTGCCTGCAATGATCAAGATTTGTTTTTAAATGTTATGATTGAGTCAGTGGAAATAAAAGGGCAGTACATATTAGCGTTTGTAGGGTTTCCAAGACTGCGAAGAGGATGGATAGAGAGGTAAACAACGGTTCATGTATTGATGTTGCATGAACCAACAAACTAAGATATCGTGTTATCCTCAGGCCGGAGACATGCCCCGAATCCTTGTAAAAGAAGAGACCCTGTTAACGACATCAAAGGATTAGGTGCTGGTGTTAAACCGAACGACAGATAAGGTCTACTCGCTGGTTCATTTAACAATGACGGATACTATGCAGTGTAAAATAACAATACGCTGCGTTAATTCACAGAAGCATTGTTGAAGCATGTGAATTAAGTTTTTATATTTACAAATTAAAGTGCTGGGTTCAAGTTCGTATGGTTTATGTCAACCTGTTCTGTCAGAAAGAAGAAATACTGGTGTCGATATGAAATAAAACTGTATCGCAGTTATATTCCTTGCAATCAAATACTAACCCCATCCCAACCCATTTTCATGTGCAGTGTGTGTCGTATTTCATCTCTATATTTTTGTAACTATTTCTTTTTTTTTTTTTCAAAGGGTTACATTTAACATCTGCATTTGGCTTAAAGAGTAACTCCCTGTTTCTTTCTTTCGAATTTAAATGTTGATTTCTTTTAAACACTTTGCCTGTTCAAAGCATTTTCATAAACTTGTCCTGAACGTCCATGATTGTTTTCAGATATTTAGTTAGCCCTTGTCCAATACGTTCTAAATGATATAAAGCTTTCCTTTCATAAATCCCAAGTTACTCTGGTGGTTGAAAAAAAATTGGGAATATGTTTCATACATGATGCATAGACTCGAGGTAAATATGTCCTATGTATTATATGTGATGTACAGGACTAGCAAAGGGTTAATTGAGAAATTCATAGAGTGGGTGAATGAGATTGTGAAAGTTTCATTATTTTTCAAGGACATCGACGGTGGAAAGGATATTTCCACTTCCTCTGTAAACTTGAGCTTTATTCTTGCACTCAGTAATTTTTTTTTTTTTAATAGCATAGTTTAAATAGACTTCTTCATCAGAGTGTTTTGTTAAAAAATCTTTTTTCTTTTGTGAAAACATCTCCAAAGTAATTTATCATCGTTTGAAGCAGCAATATTTATTTCTAACATAAGTACACAATTTTGGAAAGACTATAACCGATTATGATCGACCAAGTTTCTGATTGATACTTATTTTATCGACACCAAAAGAATGAAAGGCAAAGTAAACTTTAGAGGAATTCAGACTCAGAACGTAATGACACCTAACTAGATATTTCGTCCAATGCTGCACGAATCTAGCGAATCCACCACCAGCAGTAGAAGCAATATTGATTTTTAATAAAGATACATGACCTCAACATTTGGAAGAGAGGAGTTGTTGATTAAATTGATCCAGTACTCAGTTGTACTTTATTTTATCGACCATAGAAGGATGAAAGCCAAAGTTCACCTTGAAAGGATACTAAATCAGGACGTAATGATCCGTAACTAAATACTACAGAGTCTTTTGTCAGCCGCTCTACTGAATCTAGGAATCTATCTCTAGCTTTATTTTGATACCATCATAATAATGTCTTCAATGATATAAATAGAAATTGTTCAAATTATATTATTCGATGAATTTTTTTACTCATAAATGCCAAGTTTCAATTTCTCTCTTATATTCAAATGTATTTCGCGTCTCTTTTATTTCTATCACAGTTGGAACATATTGAAGTAATGAAGAAAAATCGAATGCAATAGCGTTTATTTATTTACTTTTTTTAATTTTCATCTTATTAATTACATGATTTAGTTATGTAATTTACTTCATCAACCAAACATTTTGTTTGTTCAAGGATTGATAAAAGAATTATTTTTCTAAAGCACAGCTTATGATGTTATGTTCCAATTGCTTCCTACGGGGATAAGGCAAAGCTTGGGTCATGCATTTTGTATGAATCATAATTTTTGCTCTTAGGATATATATATTATATGCATTATACATATGTTATACACACACACACATATACACATACATACACATACATATAAGTATGTATTCACACATACACGCACACATATACACATACATATACATACATATAAGTATGTATACACACATACACACACACACACTCACTCACTAACCCACTCACACTAATCTACTGGGTCGACTACACTTTTCTATGCTGACGAGTAAAATAGATGGAAACATATGTCCATAGTTGTCCTTTGCTAGCAAACAAACATCAAACTGTATTCTTTACTTAAGTATGTAAGTTAATTTCAGAAATTAATTCTTTATTTCTTAAAATTATATCTCCTTTTCCTACAGAGTCACTAGCAATTACAATTACATTTTAATCTTTCTGCATCTTGAAAAGATATTTCAATAACTAAAGAATTTATAGCGCGCTGTATTCCTTATATTGTCCCTCAACAGAATTAACTAAATTCATGCCATTGGTCACTTGATTTATTTTCCTTTAGCTCTCTTTAATGTCAGTTATGCAATTTATTCTTGGCCAGGCCAAAATGTATACATGAATGTTTTTTAAATGTGAAATTCTAAACACTAATTTATAGACCTGAGTAGACTGTAGTGTGCTGGCGAAATCAAATATATCGAAACATATGCCCAGAGTTGTCTTTAACCAGCAAAGAAAAATCAGATCGTTTTCTCTCCCTATGTATGTAAATTAAGAGTGTAGTTTTGAACTTTAAAAATTCGGGGGTTCACTACATTAAATATATTAGCACCGACATTATCATAGAATGAAACGAAACAGAAACTATTTATTTGCTTATGTATTTCCACTACTTTTGTATTTCTTTGATAATCACATGAAGTCAGTCATTTTGTTTGTGTCTTTAATAGTAGGGCGTGGTGAGACAGATGTTAACGGAGTGATGCTCATGCTCTTTTGAAAAGCATTTGTGACGTAATTAAAGTGAGACGCATAAAAACCAAATCACGAAGTTGAGTCGCTGTGAAGTTGCTTCTTACTCTACAACTCATTGTGACAGCTTTTCTTTCTCATCTTTCATTGTTACAGACTTCGTGCTTGGCAATCAATAATGCAATTTCCAATGAAAAATACTATTTAAAAAATACATTCTGCTTACTAATATGTTTTATAATTTTAAATTTGAGAGAGAAAAAATTCCATGAATGAGTTATCTTTTACTGCTATTGTTGGTCCTAAGTTTTTTTCTTAATATATTTTATATTTTTTGTAAATCGACGCAAGAGTTTTTCTTTGTTCTTAGTAAACTGAGAATCAAAATAATATTACATAAAATTACAATTGTGCTAACGTTTCAATAACTTGATTGTCTCCCTTTGTTCTTTTGTTCTGTTTTTTCTTATTCCTATATATTTCTTTTTTCCTTTCTTTTTCCTTCTCTCGTACACATTCACATCTACATATCTATGACTATATATCACTCTACCCGACTGTCTATCTACCTATGTCTCTCTGTATACATACATACAAACATTCGTACATACATGTGGGGTGAGGAATGGAAAATATGAGATCTATGCCTGCGTAATTAATATGATGTAACAACATTCAAATTTTGAACATATAAATGGGATGAGAAATTAAGTGTCATGGCGTATCTGTCCTCAAAACAATACCAACGTATTTGGTGTTGATTAGCTTACAACCAGAAACAGAAACCATGTCACCGTATCGAGAAAACATAGTCTCTGGCTCAAACAACTCACCAATTATATGTTGGTTTCTTGGGGATTTTTTATGTGCTTAATCAAGAAAAAAGATCTGTGTCTTCTACCTTTATAGACAATTCCAGACTGATCGGTGACGCGGTCAAACGAGGAAAAACGTGGGCGAGAAATGGTTTTCGTTGCAACGCTGAAGCACTGAGGCATTTCTTCTGGCTCTTTTCGTTCTCAGTTGAGGTCGAATTTGTCTTCCATCCTTTCGGGGTGAATAAAATTTGTCTTTCATCCTTTCGGGGTGCATAAAATAAAGTACCAGTTGATCACTGGGATCGATATAAGCGACTATCCCCCTTCCCTAAAATTTCAGGCTTTGTATCTATAGTAGATTTTTCTGAGTTCAAATTCCGCCGATGTCGGCTTTTTTCATCCTTTCGGGGTCGATAAATTAAGTACTAGTGCGCACTGGGGTTGATATGACCGATTTAACCCTTCCCAAAAAATGTCAGGTCTTGTGCCTTTAGTAGAAAAGATTATTATTATTATTATCATTGTTGTTGTTGTTGTTGTTGTTGTTGTTATTATTGTTGTTATTATTATTATTAATGTTATTATTATTATTATTATTACCTCCGCCTTAGCAAAGGCAAAGGTACTGTTTTCAGTCGTGTTTGTTTGTCCGTGGAGAAGTTATCTCAAGAACCGCTGGATGGGGGACTCATTAAGTCTACTTTCCAAAGAATGCCTAAGAACCCAGATCTAGAACAAATACCACAAAACACCTCGTTCGACCTTCTAACAATTCTGACTATCCACCGTCTTGGATTAATAGTTTATTCTATCGATCCTTTAAAGATGAATAGATGTTAACATCAGAAGGATTTGAACTCAGAGCGCAGTTAGCCAGAACAAACACTGCAAAGTATTTTGCCCTACGTTCTAACGACTGTAAGCAATTTGCCATCTATTCAGGATTTAAGAGGATTGATTTTCTGAGGGAATAAGGTTTGGGTAAATGACTTACTGTAGGGTCAAGGTGGGGACAGCAAACAGCATCTTTCCTCTTCTTCCTCCCCTCTTTCTCTTCTTCCTCCCCTCTTTCTCTTCTTCCTCCCCTCTTTCTCTTCTTCCTTCCTTGTCTTCCCTCTTACCTCTTCTTTCTCCTCCTCTCGGTCCTCCTCTTCTTCCTTTATCTTCTCTTCACCCTCTTCTTCCTTTTATAATACTCATTTTTATCCTTTGCATATTTTTAATGACTTAGTCAAAGCCCATAACCATTTTCAGAAATTCTGGGATTGATGAGCAGAAGGTAGTAAACCACCACCAAATCGAAGCAATTTGATGATGGGCTCTGCTCCGAATCCTTGTAACAGAATGGGCTCCATTAAAGGCATCCCAAGACCAAATGATACTTATTAAACTAGGCGACAATTGCGTCTCTCATCTACGGATAGTCATAGTCATCCGTATGGACCTACACACAGTTTATGTCTTTTTAATTTCGTTCACATGGTTTTCTTCAACCAAAAGACACCGTAGATGTCACGCAATGGCTTAGATACCGGAACTCCTTAACCATATAACTATATCAACATCTATGCCAGCTCATCCATACATAACCCTTACCCTAAACTTTCTCGTGGATTTCCTACTTACATGCAACCCTCCATATGATTAAATAACATTTTTTTGAGAAGTGGATCACATGAGAAATTACTTATCAACAAGCAGACGCACTACTAAAAAATTTCAAAGTAATTTATTTATTAGGTGTGTCATTGAGAAAGTCCCGCGGGCCGTAGTTTTCCCATGACTGATATAAGCATTTGACTTTTATACGCTTGCTTCTATATGACAAACAGATTCATAAAAATAACACCTGAGTCATCTAGTATGATAGTCGCCTGGTTTCCTTTTTCATCTTGTGCCCATACGTCTAATTTATTAGCTTTTGACTCCTGAGGTCTGGGAGCTTCAGTAAACGAAGACATAAAAAATTCCAGTTTGTTAAATCAATTGAGATTAATTTGGTTCAGCGTATAAACGAGATGCAATTTTGATTATTAGGCTCTATCGATTAGTCCCGTCTGGAGACAGTTTAGATATTGATCGACTATTTAGATAAGATATGAGACATTTTGATGGAATTTTGGGTTACTTTTTTGTTATTTTGGGTGGGGGTGGAGGGTGTTTGTTTTTTGACTGGTGTATTATATAATTTATAGATATGTTTGTTCTCTTTGTAAGTTCATACAGAAATAAAACAGAATTCAGAGTTTTTCCTTGAAGCCAAAACAAACAATTGGAAACGCGAATTGTTCGCTAGAGAATTGTTAGCGCCCATCGGATTCTGGTACTAGAATACACACGCGTGTATTGTGTATACATACATAAATGCGTGCAGACATACTGACAGGCAGACATAAAGAAAGCCATATATATCCACACAGAAAGACAGACAGATATAAATAAGTATCCTTAAAGGAATATACACACAAATATGTATAAACCAATACGTACAATTACACACATTTACGTATACATAAACACATATATACACGCATACACTCCTCCACACACGCATTTTAGCACTAACATATATGTGTGAGCATGTCTACGCGTACGTGCATGCGTGTGTGTGCGTGCGTGCGTGTGTGTGTGTGCGTGTGTGTGTGTGTGTGCGTGTGTGCGGTGTGTGTGTGAGTGTGTGTGTGTGTGTGTGTGTGTGTGTGTGTTTACAGGCGACCAATTATCATTCGTTACAACATTAAATGGAGTGTCATGCGGTTATTGTTCAGACAGTTAATGTCCTGCGTTCAAGTACTGCCGAAATCAACTTTGCCTTTCATTCTTCCAAGGTCGATAAAAAAAAAAGTGCCAATCTAGGGCGGTGGAATGGCGTAACTGTAAATATCAATCGTTTATTACCAACACGCACTCACACACCCACACACACACACATACATACACACACACATACACACACACATACACACACACACATACACACACATATATGTATGTATGTATGTATGTGTGTGTATGTATGTATGATTGTATATATGTGTGCGTGTGTGTGTGTTGATGTTTGTTAATATCAAGGATTTCTCAACGAATATATCTTTATTAAGCATTCACAAGTCTGACGAAGGTAACGAAGCCGAAACTTCGAAGTCACTGTCAACCGTTTTCTTCTAAAAGTTTAATAAATATGTGTGTGTGTGTCTGTATGTATGTATGTATATACATATATATATATATATATATATATATACATATATAGACATATATATACATATATATATATGTATATATATATATATATACATACATATATGTGTATATATACATATATATATACATATACATATATGTATATATATATGTATATATATATGTATATATATATATGTAGGTATATATATATATATATATAATACGAGTGCAAGCGAACGCGAGCGCGTGCAAACACACACACACACACACATACATACAAAGAAACGCGTTTATATTGGTATTGTACAATAACCCAAAGATATACAGGAAATTATCACAGAGATTAAGCCACACCATGACTTGATATAACTTCTGAAACATGACTAAACATAAGCTCATTATAATTATATAATTATTAAGAATATATGAAAACATCCATCTATCTTTCCTTCTATTTATCTTCCGCACACGCTGAGTGCATACTACACTCCACATACATACACGCATATACATACACACACATACATACATGCATACACACATACATACATACATACATACATACATACATACATACATACATACATACATGCATGCATACATGCATACACTAAAAACGAGAATATTTGTTGTTAATTGCTTAGAAACCTAAAGACAACTTCTTTCAACCAGATTATTAGTTCACCTTTGTACTCATAATGCTGGTTATATTACTTAATGTCTAACTGATAATCTTAAAAAGATGAAGTTTTCAGGCTAAAAGGAGACATTTCACATCGTATTCTATAAATCTAGTCTGTGAAGAGAACAGAGAAAATAAGCAAACATTTTCGAAAATATGTAATTCTATACTGTTGTTCGTATCTAAATTACAATGAGCTAATGTCTTCTATTCTGTTTTTCTTTCTATAAGAAACCTGCTATTTCTGCAAAGGAAAATTTCAAAGAAATAAAAATAAGATTCATACATACATGCACACATACATAAATGTATGCATACATACGTAAATGTTTACAGTACATATATACTTACATGCATACATGCATGCGCATATATATATATATATATATATATATATATATACATACGCTGCAGAACGCTGCTCCTCTGAATAGAAACCTTACTTGTCATTGTGATTTTGTGGCACGAAGCAAAGCTGGCCGTGCCGTCCACTCAAGAGAACACATAGTAAATGATCCGCAAGCACTCGAGCAAACTGAGTCCTCAACTTGTTCCTTTGTCAAAAGGTTTGCAAAGCACCAGCAGGCCTCAAGAGACACATTCGTGTCCATAGAACTGGATTACTGCTTTATTTTACTGAACCCTCATTTATATACAGAGTCCGCCAATAAATGTATTCACACTTCAGGAAAGGAAATATCTGTGTATTTCATTTAACTTGTGTAAGTACATTTAACTTGTGTAAGTACCTCTTTAAATATAAATCCCTCTTTAAATATAAATCCCTCTTTAAATATGAATCCCTCTTTCGATGTTTTATCGAATTGCAATAACACTGAATAAATCGCGATTACACTGAATTAAAATATTTATACATTTTTTTCCCTTTCCTGAAGCGTATATACATTTTTGGGCCGGACTATGTATGCATATATATATATATATATATATATATATATATATATATATATATATATATATATTTGCATACATATATATACATATATTTACATATTCGTTTATATTTATATAAAGGGCATTATTACAGAAAATAATAACGCCACACAGTGGACTTCTCAAAATAACCACATTTAGTACCTAATGCGAGGAAAAACAACCAACAGAAGACGACCAACTTTCTTTTAAATAAACTTAACTGTGTATCGACCGATTTCGCGATTACTAGAATGAATCTAGATTTCGTTCATCAGCACAGTATTGTCCCAAAAATATATATAAATAAACAGAATTCTCACCTCACCAAAAACGAACACCCTACGTATCCGACAGAGTAAAGGGAATGAAGTTTATCTGTATATATCTTCATCAAAGAAGCGGGAATACTTCCGGGTTGCTTCTGGGTACCCATGTGGAGACAGGAATAAAAATTCAACATTGAATATATTCCGTGTATGGTGAGGTGAGAATTCTGTTTATTTATATATATTTTTATATATATAAATAATATATATTTTTTAAATAGAGCACAGAAAACACACAGGCCACATAGAGAACATTTCCTTCATATATTATATATATATGTATATATATATACATACACATACATACATACATATGGCTGGCTGGCTGGATAGATGGATGGATGGACGGATGGATGGATAGATATCATGAAATGAAATAAAGTAGCAATCACACTAAAGACAGTGCCCGAGTATGTCAATGGCTGAAACAAGTAAAAGAAGAAAAAGTATACTTACATAAGTACATTCATACAAGAAGGCATTGAAATGAGTCACGTTGGTGTAGGGGACTATTCATCCTTTGATGTATCAAATAGTTTTCACTGAAACTTTTGCTATTAATACAAACCTGGCAAAAAAATAAAAGAGAAAAGAAACAGTTGGTTATATACTTTGAACAGATGTGAAGAAACGCCTTTTTAGAGAAGGCCATCGCAGTATTCAACCAGTGAAATTTAACTGAAAATAACACGAGTTCTACTACTACATACGTCATGGTAAGACATGAAATCGAGGTCAGCTATCATCTGTCGCAGAACTTTGAAGACAGATTCTAATGGACTGTTGAATTAAATCAAGATTTGTAAGAATTCTACTAGAAAATTATGGAGTTAATCTCGATCAGTTACATGAAGAGGTCAAATTTCTGATGGGTTGTAAAATATGCCAGCTACTAACCTTTCGGTGTGAAACAGTTCACCGGCAAGCTACGTTCGTGGCGAAGAAATATGCTAGTTTATCTAGTAAAATCAACCACCCAAAATGCTCACCAAATAACACTGTTAACAGACCAGCAGAATTTGGTCTCGTAAAAACAAAACTTTCTATAAGCTTTAGATATGACTGCTGTCGTTGCACAGGTACACTTGTCGTTGCACAGGTACACTTGTCGTTGCACAGGTACAATCTAATAGAAATGTGTATATGATACAAACAGCACATGAATATTGCAGCAAGACTTAATCAGAGTTTCACATTTACATCAACAAGTCACTAAATGAAAGAATGATAACGAGCCGATAGAAAACCTACTGACTAGATAGTATCCGTAATCCAAATCGAGATGCTAAGAATATCGAGCACAAACAGAGGCTCCCGACTTTTGGATATTGAATGTCCTACTGTAATGTGTTGTAATTGCTATTTGCCAACAGATGGATGTAATAAAAGATAGACTGGAATGATAACACGCAACCAAAATGCAGCACTACTCTCTCTCTCTCTCTCTCTCTCTCTCTCTCTCTCTCTCTCTCTCTCTCTCTCACCCTCTCTCTTTTTCTCTCTCCCTCTCTCTCTTAAAAAAGAAAAAATCGATAGATTCATGGAAAAGATTCGGACAGTTAAATATTATCATTAGATTCAAAGCGAATAATGAATTCCCGAACCAATAACTACGACTTCATGATAAGCTATCCAATGCCTACAGAAACTTCCGACGAGAGACACCCACCCAGAAAAATAATTATCACTAAACCACTTACTGCGAGCGGTCAATCAAAAGCTTTACTGTAAGAAATGACAAGAACGTAGGATTAAGAGCAGTAAGTTTGCATTAAGACTACAAACTATATATTGCAGCATGAGAGACCATACCATCAAATTTGAAAATGCTCCGCCCCGTTATTATTTGGAGTCAGTATGTTTGTGAAGGGAGCTAGAATTTAAATAAGTAACACAACAGCGGTGCGTTATGCGTAAACGAGTTACGGAGTGAGTACTGTGCCAACATCCCTTCTAAAATTCTCCTAACATTTGTTGCCAAACTACCGAATGAAAACAACATACGGGAGAGATTGTAAGTCAGTTATAAGAATAAGGAAACTCATATTCTTTAGTGAAACTCTCGTCATAACAAAAAAGGAAAAAAGAAAAAAAGGAAAAAGACATTGAATTCGATGTGCCTGACGGTTTGACAGTTGCGTGGACAACACTAGTGTTAAGGAGCCAAGAGACAGAAGTAGCCAAAAATTAAAAATCCATAGTACGCTTAAATGTTATGTATTAACAGTACATCAATGTAGTAACAGCGAAGTCTATTGAACCTATGACTACAGTATGACTAGCGTTTAAGAAAGCGTTTGACTGTAACTTCTGATTTTCACAAGCGCATGTGTCTGGGTGTACATGATTACTCAGGAAATGGGTGACGCTGGTTGTTGCCGTTAACAACTCGAAATGAGCCTGAAGTCAAAGATCTTTAAATATAATCTCTCTAGTACCGTTTTGATCTTGTTTGATGACAGCCAACCGCTCGTTAACAAAGAATATCCAGAGGAAATGTCAAATGTTTTGTTTCAATCAGCTGAAAAATAACAAAAACCGCAGCAAATAAACAAGCATGAATTTTAAGAATGCATGCTAGAGGGTTGCTTTGTCTGAAGACTAACTTTTCAAGATAATTATAGAACTGACAGAATCATTAGCACACTAGACAAAGCACTTAGCGGCATTACGTTCGTCTCTACGTTCTGAGTTCAATGGGTCGACTAGCCCCCTTCTCCAAAATTTCAGGCCTTGTGCCTGTAGTAAAAAGGATTATTATTATTATTATTATTATTATTATTATTATTATTATTATTATTATTATTATTATTATTATCATCATTATTAACTCCGCTTTAACGAAGGCGGAGGTATTGTTTTCGGTTGTGTTTGTTTGTCTGTTGGTCCGTGAACAAGTTATCGCTGGATGGATTAGGATGAAACCTTCAGGGATGTTTGGCCTCGTGACTAGCAAGAACTAATTAGATTTTGGGATCGATCCGGTACCGGACAAGGATTCTGGGTTATTTGTTATATTTACTTTACTTTACTTTACATGAAGTATTATGATCTTAGGTACACTTGCAAGTCTTTCTCTGATTATCTCCCTTGAAAGCACCCTCATGGTTTCCACGTAAGTTATGGTGGCGTTGCTGTTTCCAAAGTTTTATTTTTGTTTCTCTATTATTAATTTTACTTGCATCTCTATCTTAGTAGAAACTGATGGATAAAGAAATCAAACTACATAAACAAACATCAGCAAAACCGTTCAAAAATTAAATAACACTAACATATTCAGTAACAATAATAAATTTAATTTATCCTCGATAATTTTTAGTTTTACCAATTTTTAATATATCGTTCCTGTTTAAAACTTCTTACCTACTTGACAATTGCATTTCTAGCTCTGCTTTGAAGGAAGCTTTACTTCTTGGACTTACGTTTGGTGCGCAACGATGTTGTTAAACCTCCGTTAACAGCATCGTATGCAGGTCCTTTCCGTTTTCTATCACGCACGGATATCAGTGGCTAGACTAAAAAAGGCCTTCATAGAGAAAACTGTCCCTGTTTCCACTGCAGACGGCATACACATAGCGTTACAGACACAGCCCGCACACCCACCTTCACATTCCATGACTACCATTGGGATCGATCAGGTACCAGACAAGGATTCTGGATTATTTTTCCGGTTTTTTTTACTTAATTTTTGTGAGTGATTGAGTTCATTTTTAGTATTCTCGTTTGTGAGAGCAGTCGAATTTATTTCAGATATTCTCATTTTAAAAATCCTCTCCGGCTAATCGTTGAAAGGACGTTAATGTTGTAGTCGAGTCATTTGATTCCCTGTTGCATTTGATGTGTGTTCGCTTCATGTAAGTCTTGTTGTTGTTTGAATTGTTGAAGGTCTGCCTCACCTAATTGTTGCATTACTGAATTGTTAAATTTATTGTTACCTGTGAACTTTTATTTTCTCCCCCATTTATGGGTGAAGATATAAATAACAAGATTATAGAAAGTCAACCAGTTCCAGCAGGCAGTTACGCTGCAGTGGCTGGGAAAAATCTAACGGCAGATGTCTTGAAAGTTAGAAAAATTCAACTGAACGAAACAAATTTTAAGAAGTACAATGAATTGTTAAGAAAGGAAGGAGATAGCCTGAGGCTGACGCCGCCTAAGGAAATTATGGAAAAAAAAAACAGAAAAAAGGACAGTAATATACAGAATGCTGTCTATCGCTACAAAAAGAGTTGAAATAGCTGCAGTAAAGGCAGTCGAAGAATGCTTGAAAGAAATCAAAAGTCTAACTACACGAGAGGAAAGAAATACGGCACAGTGGAAGTACGCTTCGCGAGTGAACAAGAAGCGACAAAACACCCCACTGTACCTTTGAGATCAACTGAGTGGGTAATACTGCCAACCTACTGTGGCAAACGTGCGGCCAGAGTTAGGATTGGTAGAGTGCCCCCAGAAATTGACGAGGCCATGGCTGGTGGCAGCCATCCTCTATAATGCAAAAGAAGAAACCAAAATACTTAAAATCACAAGAACTACGGAGGTAAACTGTTAGGGATACGGTCTTGAGGTGTCGGTTCACATTAGTTTACCAGGCCTCCACAAAATTGCAGAGGAATTGGTGTTGCCGGATGAGACGAAGCTGAGAGTTGTAGTGGAAGGAAGACCTCCCGTCTGCTATCAATGTGGGAGTACGGGGACACATGAAAGCTAAGTGTCTTCAGAAACACGAAGAGGAGGGGATAGAGAAAGAACAACAAAAAGAGGTTTCAACCGTAGAAGAGCAAAGTATGGAAGAACAGTATACAGTGGTGAAGAGGAAGGAGAGTAACGCGGACTCACCACCAAAAAGTCCTTGGAAGAAAAGAAAAGGAAATGGAGAGGAGACGCAGAGCGTGGAACAAGGAAAAGCGAACGAGCAAAGAAAAAATAAAGGGCCAACAAAAGTGAAGGGGTCGAGGAGCGAAGACAGAAGTACAGATTATGTACTTTTGTTATGTACTTTTGATTCGATCATGTTGTTAAAAAGCTTCCTCTCTGTGGCTCTATACAATCGCAGCCGCCGTCACCACCACCACCCACCTTTTAAAAACGCAAGTACTATGTTATCATTAAATAATATAGAATTAGCTGCTCCTAAAAAGGCAGGATGACACGGTTGGAATGGCCTTGATCATAAGTTTGCTCAATCATGTCAAGGCTGACCAAAGTTAAGAAAAAACAACTTTAAATGTATTTATATTATGACAGCTCTCAATGATTGGCACATTCCACCTATTTGTAAGCTAGCTGCTGTAACATTATGTCTGTATGTATGTATGTATCTATGTATGTATGTATGTATGTATGTATGTATTCATCAGTTTATATGTAACAAATAAATGAGTGGAAAAGAAGTATTCATTGATATGGTCTTTATTTTATCATTACAATGTAAGATACTTCTTCGAATTTTTATTATACACAGACTAGTGTATAGTCCATTTTGCAGGTAGTTAAGTTCATTTGTGAGTGACTGCTAGAAGATGGATGTAAGAAAGAGAAAGAAAGAGTAAGAGAATATACCTTTCTCTGTGTTGACAAGTAGCGAGGGTGAAAGTTCTGTAGTCCCGCTGTGACAAGCCACATGTGAAGTGTTCCTTTTGAACAGGAGCCAATCGAAAGAGGTAGAACCGAATTTGGGTTCCGTATTTATATTTTTTCTAAATAAATTAGGTCGGGCTAAACAAAGGATCTTTCGTCTGTTATATGCCTTGATCTAGATTTGACTTGAAATGACCGCAGGGAAATAGATGACTCATAAATTTCCTAGTGCAAATGACGAGAACAACAGAAAGGAACTCGTAGAAAAATCTGAACTGGTTTTCGAATCTTGGTTGAATATCTAAGAAGCAATTCGCTACACACACACACACACACACACACACACACACACACACACACACACACACACACACACACACACACACACACACACACACACACACATATATATATATATATATATATATATATATATATATATGTATATATATATGTGTATATATATATATATATATATATATATATATATATATATATATATATATATATATATATATATATACTCATTTGCACATGACTGTGCGTCTTTGAGTTTGTATCTCAGAACTTGCCAACCGGTTTTGGTTTGTTTACATCTTTATAATATCACAGTTCGAGAAAAGCAGGTCGATAGAAAAAGTACCATTCATTAGCATATATTAACATGAGTACCAAGTTCGCCAAGGCAGTGCCCCAACATGGCCGTAGTCCAATGACTGGACCAAATAAAAATTTTCAAGACAAATTTCATGACACATGCAGGTTCTAACTTATACAAAATATAATATTCTATCATTGACATATTTGTATTCTTTTTGTTTTCAGATTCTCGACCAAAGTAAAATGCTGGTACAGATATTCTAACTAAATAAGAAGAGCAAAAAACAAGAATATCAACAACACAGACAATTACAGCGGTAGTAATAAAGGTAAGAGTCGCAGTCGCAGCTTAAAAAGAGAAATGCACCAGCGACAAGTTATTTATCAATGTTCTGTATCCAGGTGATGATGCCAGACATAAAGCTGAAGATGTTACAAGGAGAATATTCCAAATAGTTTACATGTATATATTGGAATATCGGAGAAGAGTTCAACATATTATGTGTGTATATTTGTTGTTGGTGGTGATGATGTTGATGTTGTTGTTTAAACTCATTCGACCCTGATGGGATAAGATTTTAAAATTATGATATGATCAAATATAGGTGAGTGGCTGTGTGGTAAGTAGCATCCCTACGATCCACATGGTTCCGGGTTCAGTCCCACTGCGTGGCACCTTGGGCAAGTGTCTTCTGCTATAGCCTCGGGCCGACCAAAGCCTTGTGAGTGGATTTGGTAGACGGAAACTGAAAGAAGCCCGTCGTATATATATATATATATATATATATATATATATATATATATATATATATGTGTGTGTGTGTGTGTGTGTGTGTGTGTGTGTGTGTGTGTGTGTGTGTGTCTGTGTTTGCCCCCCCCTCCCCAACATCGCTCTCCTTGTTTCTTTGTGTTCCTTTCTGTGGAAGAGCGTAGGCTCGAAACGTTAAAGACTTTTTCAATTCCCGAGCGTTATACTAATACATCTGTTTGTTTTCTACACCCGTCTTTTGTCTTTATTTTTGTGACTTCTCCCTATATATATATATATATATATATATATATATATATATATATATATATATATATACATATACACACACGCGCGCACAGACGCATGCACGCACACACGCACACACACACACACGCATACGCACAAATACAAGCATATTTGTTTTTAACGGTTGATCCCGAAGTAGATAAAGCTATAAATGACAGCGTGCAATATTTGGTTTAAAAACTCTTGTTAAATAAAGAGAAAGAAGTCGATAACAAAATAAAATGTACCTTAAATACTTTTAATTTATCATGGGTTTTCTATCTTCTAATGCTCATTATACGGAACACAAATATTTATTAATTATTTAATTGTGTCGAAGAGAATAACAAGGTATTTACAATTTCACAGCGAAAGATCAATTTAATTCTGTCCAGGTTTGTGCATACTATAAACAGCTATAAACTACTAGTAGCATGTTTCTTAAAAAGCAGTAATATTCGCTGAAAGACAACAAATCTGGTTAACCTCCTTTTTCTGATCACAAAATTTATAGTTTAACCACAGTATCTACCTTTCAGAGTGAAGTTAAACTCTGTTGTTTACTAAAAAATATGTGCTTTTTGTCTACCATTCTTTCTCAGTACATCTGGAAACTGAAAGGCGGTGAACATGTCCCTGTGTTAATTTTTTATGGAAATTGATAAATAAGACAAGAACTTACATATTAGAATTATTTTGCACCTTGGCACATCATCATTCATGTTTCTCTTCACTCGTGACTTTCTTCTTAGTTGCCATGTTTAGAAGGTAGGACATAGGCGATCATGTTCTGTCACACTTCTCTGTTCTTAGCATTTTGTAACAGTTCCACTTCCTGATGTTTAATACCTCTTCTTCCGACTAGTTCACCAAACTTGACATCCGTATCATCCTTCTCTTTCTACTTCTTTTCTCTTCAGTCTTTCTGGTCATCGCTAAATTCTGCAGTTCTTATAACCAAGAAATCTCAGCTGTTTGGCCCTAATCTCACGAAACAGTTTCCTATAATATTCACTGCAGCCCGGGTCATCACTTCTTCATTAGATACTTTATATGTCCAGCTATCCTCAATATTCTCCTTAAGAATCACATTTCACAGCTCTCCAAGTATTTTTTCATTCCTGGTGTTATAGACCATACCTCACTTCCATACATTAACACAGAGTAGACATATAGTAGTTCAATATACGGATCCTGGTCTTGTTGCTCAGGCTACGGTTTCTCAACATGTTATACAATTTTGGGAATACAGATTTTGTCAGTATTATTCGTCTTTTGAACTCCTTCACACATCTTGCGTCTTCTGTAATCAAAGTTCCAAGGTAGTTGAAGGATGATACCTGCTTAATGATTTGATTGTTCACTTTCAACATGCATTTTGAGGTTCCCTTCTTTGTAAACACATAGACTCTACTTCCAGTTTATGAACAAACCCTTCCTTACTTTCTCTCAGTACTACATCCAAAAGTCTCTGAAGTTCCTTTTTCGATTCTGCAAGTAAGGCTGCGTCATCTGCATATCTTACGTTTATGATATTTCTGCTTCCTCCTCTAAGACTTTTCCTTTCCTACTTATGATCAATTCGCTCTAATAATTGAAGAGAACTGATGACCTCTCGCTTGATGCTAGCGCATTCACTGCATTCTTCATTCACCTTTATGCGCGCTGATTGGTTCAGATACAGGCTCTGCAAGATTTGGAGGTCTTTCCTATGCAAATCAAGATTACTGAGCTCTTCAAATAACATGTCATATTTTACTTTGTGAAAGGCCTTTCTGAAATCTATAAAACACAAGAAGACGTATTTTTGCATTTCTATCGCCCGCTCTGTTATTATTCCTAGTACAAAAATAACATTCCTAGTACCAGTACCCTTTACAAAGTCAAATTGTTCAATTCCAATCTCAAGTGTTTTCTGCTTCTTACACGAAAGAATAAAATTCTCAGAATGATCTTCGTAACGTAGCTCGTGAGACTAATCGTGCCATGTTGTTCACAGTCCACCGCTCCTGATTTCTTCGGGAGTGCAATAAAGATGAATTTACTCAGATCTTCTGGAAATTTCCCATCATCATAGACCTTATTTATTACAGCTGTCAGTTTTTTAATTCCATATTCCTCTAATGCTTTTATCATCTCAATGATAATTCTGTCTGGCCCTGCAGATTTGTTTTTTCTCACCATTTTGATAGCTGCCTGTATTTCAGATGGCACGATCTTTACACCCTCATAAGTATTTGGAAAACTAGGCAATGTAGTTCTCTCATCATGAAATAAATCTCCTATTTACTCTGTCCATCTGTTAAAAATTGTATTGTACCGGGTTTATATATTCCATTTCTAAGAAAAATTATGACTTCTATAAATACCTGGGGTCCTCTTGACATTTACCACTTCTCATGAGCTCACAATCCACATTCCACAAGCAGCACGGCCTGCTGGAAATAACAGCCAACTAAATATCCTTCACACCACATTCTACCATCTTAAAAACAAGAAAACACATAATGTCTGAAACGTAGACAGAGTAGTCATGGCTTGCTTGAACAACTTTGATCATAGGTCTGTTCAGACAGAGATGACCTCGGGTTATACTGACACTCTGTCGGTTACTACGACGAGAATTCCAGTTGATTCAATGAACGGAACAGCCTGTTCGAGAAATTAACGTGCAAGTGACTGAGCACTCCGCAGACACGCGTACCCTTAATGAAGTTCTCAGGGAGATTCAGCATGACACAAGTGTAACGAGGCTGGCCCTTTGAAATGCAGGTACTACTCATTTTTGCCGGCTGAGAGGACTGGAGCAAGATGAAATAAAGTGTCTTGCTCAAGGGCACAATGCGTCGCCGGGAATTGAACTCACGAACTTACGATCGTGTGCCGAATACCCTAACCACTAAATCACGTGCCTTCACTCGGGTTATACAACAACAGCAACAACAAATATGGAAAGGGCACATCAACAGATAACGTAGCCCTACATACCCCTTAAAAAGACGGGATGGCCTTTGTTGGAGAACTTTTGATCATAGTTCTGCTCGGTCAAAGCAGACATTGAACTAAACAACGGCAAGAACAACTACTACTACTAATATGAGCCAATGAAGGATTGTCTATTAGTCAGTCGCTCAATGTGTTAGAAACAACACCTGAACCTCCCTCATATCGTTCCCCACTGTTTTAAATAAGGAAGGGCGAACTACTAAGAGAACCTCTATGTAGTTGCTCGATTTGTTTAAAATAACAGCTAAATCTCCTTCAAATTACATCCTACCGTTTAAAGGAGGGAAAAAAAGATGCTTTTGTGAATGTCATCTTGGCTTATCTACAAAAAGGGAAAAGACGAGATGGTCACGGCTGGAATGCTTCTAATCATAGGCCTGCTCGGTCAGAGTTGACTTGGAGTTAAGCAACAACATTAACAACATAGATATCAATAAGGCTAATAACAACAAGAACAACAAAAGCGGGAATGAGAGCAGCAACAGTAGCAGTAAAACTTACTAGTTACAAAAACCATAGCAACGACACATAGCAGCTGCAAGCGGAACAGAAGTAACAGTAAGAGAAATAGCAGGAGCAACAGCAGCACCAGTTGCAACAAATTGACAACAGCAGCAATAACAGTCAAAAACGAATGAAAACACGAGACCTTTACGCTAGAAATAACAGCCAAAATCTTCCTGAAGTCAGATTATTTGATAATGTAATTCTGGATAAAGTGAATTTGAAATTTTAAAAAAGCAGATAGTCAGCTTGGAGTGCTTTTGATTTTAGGTTTGCTCGATTAGAGCTAGGGTCAAACAACAACAACAACAACAACAGGAAAACAACGGTAAACGATATGCATAAGAGAACCAAAAAGAGAATGAGCCTCTATGCGATCATTCGATGTGTTAGAAATAGCAGCTGAATCTCCTTTAAAGTGTATGTTACTGTCTTCATACATAAAGAGATGGTCATAGTTTGAACATCATTGATAATAGGTATGTTAATTAGGTCTGATTTGGGGTTAATCAACAAAAATGCGCATGGAACATAAGCAGGTGTGTGTGTGTGTGTGTGTGTGTGTGTGTGTGTGTGTGTGTGTGTGTGTGTGTGTGTGTGTGTGTGTCACCACCGCTTGACACAGTGACGACAGCGATTCGGCAAAAGAGACCGATAGAATAAGTACCAAGTTTTAAAAAATAACAACCGGCGTCGATTCATTTGACTAAAACTTCTTCAAGGCAGTGCCCCAGCATGGCCGCAGTCTGGAACAAGTAAAAGATAGCAGGTAAAGATAGCTTTGTCGGGAATACCTTTGATCTTTTTTCATCCGTTGGACCAAGTTGATCTGAAGTTAATCTATAACATGTTACTTTGCTTTCGTGGTTGATTTACGAATATAAATATATGAAATTTGCAATCAGATTACACAGCAGCGACAACAGCAGCAAAAACACTCAAAAGGGGAAGTTCTACTGCAGTCATGTGCAAACTGCGGCCCGCGGGATTTTCTGAACGGCACGCCTAACGGCTAATTACCATGATTGTTCTTTTTTTACTGGTGCAGCCTGCCTGATGAGCCATGTCGCATGCGACTACTTGTCGGAAAAAGTTGCCCATGCCAAATTCCTTGAAATCACTGCTTATCGACACGAAGAAGGAAGAACGAATTGAAGAACCGACGCTGCGCACTAAGCAAAGTAGGCAATCGCTTTACGCGCTAAAACCTGAGAACATCTCACAAATTCTGAAGAACTCATGCAAAATTTCCTACTTCGAGCAATAATGGTTTCAAATTTTGGTACAAGTCCAGCAGTTTCGGGGGAAGTTAAGTCGATTACATTGACCCCAGTACTCAATGAGTACATATTTTATCGACCTTGAAAGAATGAAAGACAAAAGTCGACCTCAGTGGCATTTGAACTCAGGACGTAAAGACGGACGAAATACCGCGAAGCATTTTGCCTGGCGTTCTAACGATTCTGCCAGCACGCCGCGTTCTACTTCGAGTTTTTCTACTAAAGGCACAAGACCTGAAATTTAGAGGATGGAGATAGTTGAATACATCGACCTCAGTACTCAACTGGTACTTATTTTATCGACCCGAAATGATGAAAAGCAAAGTTAGCCTAGTGGCCTTTGAACTCAGAACACGAAGACGGACGAAATACCACAAAGCATTTTGCCCGGCGTACCAACGATTCAACCAGCTCGCCGCGTTCTACTTCGAACAATAATCCTTTCTGCTAAAGGTACAAGGCCTAGAATTTTCTGGGGAGGGGACTAGTTGATCACATTAACCTCAGTGTTTCACTGGTGCTTAATTTATCGACCCTGAAACGATGAAAGGCAAAGTCGATCTCGGCAGAATTTGTACCCAGAATGTAAAGACAGACGAAATACCGCTAAGCATTTTGCCCGGCATGCTAAAGATTCTGCCGGCTCGCCGCGTTCTTCGAGTAATGATATGAAAAAAGGACCTTTTTCCAATTAAATTCACGAAAACTAAGTAACAAAGAGAGTAGGTACAGTTGTTCCGGAACTGATAAGAATGGAGGGTAAGGGACGACCAGGTTGTCATGCAGTGTTTATGATCTGTCACATAATTTCACAGGAAAATTTTCAGATTTTGTCACAAAACAGATTTATTTGATGATATGCATGATCATAAAACTATCGATTTCATCTTTTATTTTTTTTTTTTTCGCAGGCATTTCTGCGTGGTTAGGAAGCTCGCTTTGTAACAGCGTGCTAAATCGGCCTTGTTAATACATTTGGTAAATGGGAATTGCATAGAAGCTCGACGTATGTGTGTGTGTGTGTGTGTGTGTGTGTGTGTGTGTGTGTGTGTGTGTGTGTGTGTGTGTGTGTGTGTGTGTGTGTGTGTGTGTGTGTGTGTGTTTGCCCTCCACTACCACTTGACAACCAGTGTTGGTTTGTTTATGTCCTCATAACATAGCAGTTCGGCAAAACAATCGATAGAATAAGTACCAGACTTAGCGAAATAAGTCCTGAGGATAATTTGTTCGGCTAAACCCTTCAATTCGGTGCCCCAGCATGGCGGCAGTCCAATGACTGAAACTAGTTAAAAAAAATACTATCGCTGGTGACCTCATAGTATTTGTTGCCCTGGGGCATACAAAATCTTAATGCGGCTCGGGACGGTCATGTCTGGAACGCCTTCGAGCATGTCTGTTCAAACTGGGCCTTGGGTTTAACGACAACATTTGACACTCCATCAGTTACGACGATGAGTGTTCCCATTGACCCGATTAACGGAACAGCCTGCTCGTGAAAATAACGTGTAAATGGTTGAGTACTCCACAGATACGCGCAACCGTAACGTAATTCTCAGGGAGATTCAGCGTGACACAGAATGTGACAAGGCCCGCTCTTTGAAATACAAGAACAACTCATTTTTGCTAGCTGAGTAGACTGGAGCAAAATGAAATAAGATGTCTTGCTCAATGACACAACGCACCGCTGGGATCGAACTCACGACCTTACGACCGTGAGCTGAATACCCTAACCACTAAGCCACACTCTTTCACGAAGCAACAACGTTATCGACATGAAAATTCGTTCCCTCGAAGGAGACGATATGTTCTAGGTTTCCCTAATTTTATATACACTCAAGAGAAATATTCCCAAATTATAGATTTTCAGGAAATCCAGAAAGAAAGGGGAAAAATTTGGGGGTGGGGGGAAGGGGATCGGAATGAATCATTGATGGAAATACATGGTGAGAAGAAAGGGGAAGATGGAAAAAAAAACAATTGGGATAGAGGGTATGTGGGTAGTGGTGGTAGTTTTTTTGATGATGTGTGGGAATGATGAGGTGATGGTAGTAGAATGATGTGGTGATGGTGGTGGTGGTGGTGGTGGTGGTGGTGCTGCTGCTGCTGCTGCTACTTCTGCTACTGCTTGTAGGGGCGATATGATAATGATGATGATAATCATCAGGATCATGGTCGTGATGATGATGATGGGGAGTGGGGACGATGGCGATGATGGGGCAGGTTAAGGTGGTGGAGAGACTTGGATCTAAAGATATAAGATGAAAGAGAATTGTAACTAGATTTATCGATTTGTCTGAGTGTCTGATTCCTTATCTGTTTTGTATATCTGTCTATCTGTCTGTCTATCTCAACGTTGGACATTAACAGTTGATGCTAGATCTTCATTAATTCCCCCACGCGTTCTGTGTCGAATTCGAGGAAATAATATAATACCTGTAGCATGGTGGGGAGGAGGAGCTAAGAACATTGAAACATTGCTTGGAAATACAGGATTTTTTTCTTTAAGTTCATATGTACCTAGCATACAAAAATATCAATATATAGAAAAGTGCACAGCAAAACGATTGGAAATTAGATAAAAACAAAAAAGACATAATGTTAAACACAAAATTGAGTAAAATGTAATTAGATATCATAAAAAATTTGTCTTGGATATATTAGGTGTATACTCTTCTCTGGGTTCCAAAGAGTCATTTTCTCTAAGATTTCGCAGTAACAGTTAGACTATACTTTGCTGATGAGGTCTAATAACACTAAAACGTGTTCGTAGTTCTCCCCCGTTAAAGATTAGACTCACTCTCCACTCAAATCTATATTTCATTAATTTCAATTAATCTAAATCCCAGGTTTTTCCCCCTGCCTTTCTTTAAAACAGTTAGATGATGTAATTTTTTTTCTTTTTCATGAAGGGTATAATTTTATTTGATTAAAATATCCTGGTTCACTCCATCAAGAATGTCACTCCATCAAGAATATATATATATATATATATATTCAGTCCCTATTTAAAAGATACTGAATGCAATCTTTCCTCATTACGCTACACTTCATAAGAGGCAGCTTTGCCGCCGGGAATATCGAACACATCATTTCATTAGTGATAAAGTACTGCTGGCACCTTAATACATGAAAAGTTCGATTCACACACACACACACACACACACACACACACACACACACACACACACACACACACACACACACACACACACACACACACGCACGCACGCACGCACGCACGCACGCACAGAGATTCAGCCTGAATATTGCTTGGAGACACCAGGCATGTCATAAAAACCTATCTAGATTTGCGTCTCCAATGCCTGGAACTATTATTAGCTCGTATCTTTATACTACGTGCATTAAATTATAGATAGATAGATAGATAGATAGATAGATAGATAGATAGATAGATAGATAGATAGATAGATAGATAGATATGTATGTATGTACGTATGTATGTATGCAATTGTAATTACAGACATGGCGATAAACGGAGGTACAATTATATAAGTTATTACTATTAAATACAGGTTGAAGAAATATTTTAATGAGTTACTTGAAACTGCATTTCCTTGGTATGATTTTTAGTATCTGGTTTGTATTTTTTTTAGTGCTAATCTCATGAAGTCACTAAGATGGGATATGCATTAGGGAATCGTGTTCATCATTTTCTGTTATAATTTCCTTAATATGTATAATATATTATCCGAATCAACCCAGTACTTGATTTATGAGATTTCTGTTTGTTTACGTACTGAGATATGAATTCAGTACATAAAGAGTCATAACTAAACACCAGGAACAGTGTGTCCAATGCTTTAACGAATCTGCGAAACCACCGCCTTCGGATGTTAAAATCTTCGGGGCAGCTTTGACAAATGTCTTCCAGTATAGTCCCCGGGCCGATCAAAGCCACGTGAGTGGATTTGGTAAACTGAAGCTGAAAAAAGTCCGCCGTGTGTGTGTGTGTGTGTGTGTGTGTGTGTGTGTGTGTGTGTGTGTGTGTGTGTGTGTGTGTTTTGATGCTTGTGTGTCTCCCCACCACCGCTTGACAACAAGTTTTGGTTTGATAACGTCCTCCTAACTTAGCAGTTCGGCAAGAAGATATCCGAAGGGCGGCGAGCTGGCAGAAACATTACCACGCCGGATAAAATGCTTAGCGGTATTTCGTCTGCCGAGGTCGTCTTTGCCTTTCATCCTTTCAGGGTCGATAAATTAAGTACCAGTTACGCACTGGGATCGATGTAATCGACTTAATCCCTTTGTCTGTCCTTGTTTGTCCCCTCTATGTTTAGCCCCTTGTGGGCAATAAAGAAATAAGAAGATATCCGATAGAGTTCCAAGCTTAAAAAGAAGTACTGGGATCGATTTGTTCGACTAAACCCCCTTCAAGCGGTACCCCAGCATGGCCTCTGTCCAAAAACTGAAAGTAGTGAAAGATAAAAGATTATCGAAACCCTAATTAACAAACATAGATAGAATCCATGATGTGAGTTTCATCTTTGATAGATTTCTTTCAAGAATGGAAGTTCCTATCAACTTATGTCTATAATTATGGTTTTCCTGACAGATTTTTCAATCGCAAATCATTTTACAAACTAATAATTTCCATCTCCATGTCTAATTTGAATAGATGCTCTATATTAGAGACAGTGTCTTGCAAATCTAGATTTATGAATACGTTCGATACGAACGTGAGTTGGCCGACAACAGCAATGTCTGTCTGTTTGTTCCCTCTTCACAGTCAAATGGTTGGACCAATGGTCACGATATTTTTCGGGATTACGAAGGAGGTAATCAGGAAGGTTCTTAGCGAAAAAAATTGTGAAAAAATCATAAAAGCAATCTTGGGAATTATTAGTAATCTTCCGCAGATTATCTTTATAGTGATTAGCATTAAATGCGACTTTAGTTTCCAGAATGCAGACTTTTATTTAAACTTTGAAAATGTTGATATGTTTGTTATTTGAGATTTCCATAATCTTTATTTGTTACTTCTTACTTGCGTCAGTCGCTGGACTGCGACCATGCTGGGGCACTGAATTGAAGGGTTTAGTCTAATACTTATATACAAGTCCGGTACTTATTCTGGTGGTCTCTTTTGTCGAACCGCTAGGTGACGAAGACGTAAACAAACCAATACTGGTTGTCAAGCGGTAGAATGGACAAACTGAATCCCAAACACGCACACACACACACACACACGCACGTACGCGCACACACACACACACACACACACACACACACACACACACACACACACACACACACTCATATACATATATCTTTTATCTTTTACTTATTTCAGTCATTAGACTGCGGACCTGGTGGGACACCACCTTGAAGAATTTTTAGTGGAATCAATGAATCGATCCTAATACTTATTTTATTTAAGCCCGATTCTTATTCTATCGCTCTCTTTTACCGAACATTTAAGTCACGAGGACGTAAACAAGCCAACACCGGTTTTCAAGCGGTAGCATGGGACAAACACAGACACAAAGACACACAATTATATATATATATATACGCATATATATATATATACACGCATATATATATATATATATATATATATATATATATATATATATATATATATATATCTGTAAAAAATATGTGACACTTATTCAGTAGCCATGATATGGCTACTGAATAAGTGTCGCATATTTTTACAGATAAATTCCTCTATTTGCATAATATCGAGGTCTCTTTCTTTCTTTTGTTGCCATTCCTGTCACACACACACATATATATATATATATATATATATATATATATATATATATATATATATATATATATATGACAGACTTCTTTCAGTTTCCATCTACCAAATCTACTCATAAGGCTTTGGTCGGCCCGAGGCTATAGTAGAAGACACTTGCCCAAGGTCCCACGTAGTGGGACTGAACGTGGAACCATATGGTTCGGAAGTGAGCCTCTTACCACACAACGTAAGAAGTTTGAGCATATATATGTGTGCGTGTGTGTATACAACGGGATTCCACACAGTTTCTGTATACCAAATCGACACACAAGCATTGGTCGGCCCAGGACTATGGAGGAAGACATTCTGCCAAGGTGCCACGCAGTGGGACTGAACTGGAAACCATGTGGCTGCAAAACGAG
>NC_142933.1:66369886-66387386 GCF_046866305.1 Octopus bimaculoides
GGTAGTCGATAGCTTCCGCTATCTGGGCGACCAAGTTAGTAGTGGGGGTGGGTGCGCTGAAAGTGTAGCTGCTAGAATAAGAATAGCCTGGGCAAAGTTTAGAGAGCTCTTACCCCTGCTGGCGACAAAGGGACTCTCACTCAGAGTAAAAGGCAGACTGTATGACGTATGCGTACGAACAACCATGCTACATGGCAGTGAAACATGGGCTGTAACTGCTGAGGACATACGTAAGCTCGCAAGGAATGAAGCCAGTATGCTCCGTTGGATGTGTAATGTCAATGTGAATACCCGTCAGAGTGTAAGTATCTTGAGAGAAAAGCTGAACATTAGAAGCATCAGTTGTGGCGTGCAAGAGAGACGATTGCGCTGGTATGGACATGTGGTGAGAATGGATGAGGATAGCTGCGTGAAAAAGTGCCACACCCTAACAGTTGAGGGAACCCGTGGAAGAGGTAGGCCCAGGAAGACCTGGGCTGAGGTGGTGAGGCAAGACCTTCGTACATTGGGCCTCACCGAGGCGATGACTACTGACCGAGACCTTTGGAAATGTGCTGTGCGTGAGAAGACCCGGCAAGCCAAGTAAGATCGTTGCCAGTGCCCCTGGACTGGTTCTTGTGCGGGTGGCACATGAGATGCACCATTTTGAGCGTGGCCGTTGCCAGTACCGCCTGACTGGCTCCTGTAGGATTTTCGAGCGAGATCGTTGCCAGTGCCCCTGGACTGGCTTGTGCGGGTGGCACATAAAAGACACCATTTCGAGCGTGGCCGTTTTCGTGCGGGTGACACGTAAAAGCACCCACTACACTCTCTGAGTGGTTGGCGTTAGGAAGGGCATCCAGCTGTAGAAACTCTGCCAAATCAGACTGGAGCCTGGTGTTGCCATCCGGTTTCACCAGTCCTCAGTCAAATCGTCCAACCCATGCTAGCATGGAAAGCGGACGTTAAACGATGATGATGATGATGATGATGTGTGTGTATATGTGTATGTTCGTGCCTCCTTGTCTTGTCATCATGTGATAGAGTTGTAAATGAGTGTCACTGTCATACAAGCAGTGTCATTCATTTGCAATATTTTGCAAAAACATGTCTTGCCATGGGGAATTTATTACCTTGGCTGGAAACAGGTGAGGTTGACAACCAGAAAGGTATCCAGTTGCAGGAAATCTGCCTCAATAAACTCTGTCCGACTCATGCAGGCATGGAATGTGCACATTCAAATGATGATGACAATGATAAACGTATGTAAATATCTTAGTGGTTAATTACATTTTAGTTTGGAATTAGGTACATTATCCAATTAACCTAATACATGACATGTTAGAATCTCCAGATTTCTAACATAAGTGTCAATGGTAATTTTGTACCACAATATACACTAATACCTCACTTTACAAGACTCCAGTATTATGAGATATATTTTATGATAAATATAAAAAGGTTAAACAGCTAAGATCCAAATTTTGAATGCAGTGCAAAGGTTTCTACTATAAAAGATGCTTCTCTGTGTTACCAACAAATTTATAGAGAGCCAAAAAAAAAAAGCTTCGTCTAAGTAAACAATTCTAGACTTGTTTTTTAAAAAAAATCTACAAGTCCGTCTACAAGTGCTTGTAAATTGGTGATTGCATCTACGAGTAATGGTGTGCATGAGTCTAGTGAAGTGATTTAGAAAAATGATAATAATATTTTTTTAATTATAAATGATCTTGACATTCTTTTTACTTTACATAAACTATTCTTTACATTCTACTGTTGTTTTATCGCCATTTATTTACAAGTGTTATAAATTTTATAGGTAAAATATTTTTCTGGTAACAAACTACAATTTATAACATTGCTACTATGGGAAATTATTGCTCTGCTTTATGAATTTTCACTTTATAAGTGGTCTCTAGGGACAAATTAACTTGTATATCTTTTAATCTCATGCTTGTTTCAGTCATTAGACTGCAGCCATGCTGGGACCGCCTTGAAAAAGCTAAGTCGAATGAATCGACCCCAGTACTATTTTCGTTTGTAAGCCTGGTACTTAATCCATAGGTCTCTTTTGCCAAACTGCTAAGTTACAGTGACACAAACACCAATTGTCAATCGGTCGTAGGGGACAAACACAAAGACACACACATACATACATATACACACACACACATACATATTCTTTTACACGTTTCAGTCATATGATTGTGGCCATGCTAGAGCACTGCCTTTTCAGTAGAAGAAATTGACCCCAGGACTTATTCTTTGTAAGCCCAGTACTTACTCTATCGGTGTCTTTTGCCAAACCACTAAGTTACGGGGACGTAAACACAGACACATAGATACATATATATATATATATATATATATGTGTATATATTCGATGCAGAAACCATTTTCTGCAGAGATATTCCCGGATTTAGTGAGCCAAAACAAAGACTTTTGAATCTTACCATAAATATAATTAACAGAACCGTGTACACATGCTTCATTCGTGGGGAACAACTAGTATACAATTCTGAGAATTATATTTATTTAACGGTCCGTACTGATGAGAAACAGATATTTCGGGTAAGAAAATGTTAATTTCGAAACTAGTTTGCGAATAATTTTGTATATATTTATGTAATTTTCACGTGTGTTGCCCGCATACGGTTTGTTACTTCGCTAAATTTCCTTTGAGAACAATTCGGTCTTAGTAGACACATTACATGTGATCTTCTTCTAGCACATTAACAATCCACCTAGTGGTCTCCTTTATATATACATATACAGTAATCTTTTGAGATCTCAGATATTTTTTCTGAATCTCCTTGACTCTTTTAATGTGCTTGTTCCCTGGTATTAAATTGATATTAATTAATATCCAATCTTTTACCCTAATGTTTTAATTTAATTAATATATATATATACTAGCAGAAATACCCGGCGTTGCCCAGGTTAAAAAGAATAATGAAATCTAAAAACGCCGTCTAGACTACGCAACCCTCAACTGTTAGTAGCTACGATACCATATTTCTACATTAATAACTCTCCAATCCATGCCAGCATGGAACATAGACATTAAGTGGAATGCCAGTCTCTCATCTGGGAAGGTCTTGAAATCAATGTTACCAACTGGGGACTATGTGTGTCGCAGTGATAATAAAGAGACTCAAAGGAGGTCTGCAACGAAATAATTTTACTCAACACTTTGCAAGTGAATCAGTGGAGGCAAAGATGCGTCTCATTTACTTGACAATTTATGCACCACATTGCAGAAATCACAATGTACGTATATCTGAAAGGGTAGTCTTACACTGTTGTACCGTTGAATTACAAATAATGCTCATGTGTTATGTTCGGGTTAAAATTTCATCAACATCAAAAATATATGAATTTTCATGAGAGTTATGGCCGTTATGCATAGAATATAATTTCCAAATTTCATAAAGATCCATTCAGTACTTTTGACGTAGTTTTGGATAAGAAAACAAATGACTAATGTGTGTGTTTGTGTGCATGTGTATGTGTGTGATGGGTGTATATATGTATAGATATCTGTATGCATGTATATATATATGTATATGTGTGTACATATTACATGTACATCTATATATATATACATCTACACATATGCATATAGATCTAGATCTATATATATATCTATACATATACGTGTACATATACATCTATATGTATACATATACATCTCTCTCTCTCTCTCTCTTTCTCTGAAAGTATCTGTCATTACAGTATCGAAATGTGATTGCTTCAGTTAGTGGAATAACGTGTACATATACATCTATATGTATACATATACATCTCTCTCTTTCTTTCTCTCTCTCTGAAAGTATCTGTCATTACAGTATAGAAATGTGATTGTTTCAGTTAGTGGAATAATTTCATTTTTAAAGTGAAAGTATTTGACATGAGTGTTTTTGTTTCACTTTTGACACAATACTTAAATAGTGAAGGAGATATTATGTTGCTGTGTGCTCGAACTCTGCAAGAAGTTAAAATTTTTTTTGACTAAAACACAACTGGAACCCTAAGGCATGTGTAAAATTTGAATGAAATTGGTTGCGTAGTTCTCGAGTTTTAGGGATTCACACACACACACAGACAGACAGACACACATTCTCATTTTTATATATATAGATATACAGAACAGACTTCTGTCAGTCTCCATTTACCAAATCCACTCAAGGTTTTGATCAGCTTGAGGCTATAGTAGACACTTGCCCAAGGTGTCATGCAGAGGAAGTGAACTCAGAACCATGTGGTTGGGAAGTAAGCATCTTACCACACACACACACACATATACATGCACACAGACACAGACACACACATTCACATAATAGATATATATATATATGTAAGACAAACAATTTCTTAATGACTTAATTACCTGTAGTGTTTCTGGCTCCTGTCTTCCATGGATCTGGGGTGATAACTTTTCCAAGTTTGGTCTGACCTAAAACATCAAGAGTAATATGCTTTTTGATTATTTCTTAACATTAATATTATTATAAACAGAATCTCAAGTTTCATAAATTCTAATTTGGATAGCTAGAAAAATCAGTGGGGCACTGGACAAAACAACTTGCAGTATTTAGTTAGGTCACTTTTGTGTCCCAAGCTGAAATGTTACCAAAGTAAACCTCACTTTTCATCAGTCTGGTCTTTATAACATAAGTCAGTGGTTCCCAAACTATGAGTCGCGACCCACTGATGGGTCGCGAACGGAATCCTAGACTGGTTGTTTTATCAAGCAGTAGGCTTTTTCCTATTTATAGAGAACTTTAATTAGGCGCAGTACAACACTGATCGAGCCGATTACAGTTACTGCTTCAAGGTTTTGTATTAGAGTTAATACCTGCCCATAGGGTATGGAGACGTTGAAACAGTTATAAACCGTTTTGTTTCATATTTAATATAAATAGTAAAAAATTTAAATAAATAAGACAGTATGGATTTCACTAAGAAGTTTATAAATTATTCAAAAAAAGTATAGGGGTGATCACCAGGAAGCTATTAATTAGCCAATGAAATGATTGGAATAGACAGCAGCTAGATGGTAGATGGATCAATAGAGTTTATCTGATAAACGGTAGAGTTAAGTGGGTCACCATAAACTGGTGTCATAAATAGTGGGTCGTGTCTCTAAAAAGTTTGAGAACCACTGACATAAGTACTAGGAATACACTGGAAACATTGTGGACCTTGCGCCTATGCTTAACAACTATTATTAAAACTAAAAATGAGGATAACAGCAAATGAAAATGTAAAGGACCAAATGCTTTATGACGTTAGGTTATATCACTAGGGAATGGCTGTGTAGTTAAAACATTCATTCTGAAGCCATAAACCCAGTTTGAGAGATCGAAATTGCACAGAAGTCTTTTATACAAGGGTGAGTCAGAAAGTAATGCAGTTTTTATTTGTATTACCTTTTGACTCAACTATGTAGATATGAGGGAGAATATCCTTAGTTTAGAGTTATTCAATCATGTTTGACTTATTTTCTGGTCCTTGGTTTAACAATTTTTATTCTAATAATTTTTACACTTTATATAATAACAAAAATTATTAAAATAACAATTGTGAAACCAAGAACCAAAAAATAAATCAAACATGATTGAATACCTCTACACTACATTATTTACATTTGACAGATATTTGTCCTCATCTTGTTTGTTGTTAACACAACGTTTTGGCTGATATACCCTCCAGCCTTCATCTTGGGGAAATTTCGAACCAGGGTTCTCATTCCTATGGTATTTTTCGATGTTGTTGTTATTATTATTATTATTATTATTATTATTCAGGTCACTGCCTGGAATCAAACTTGGAATCTTGGGGTTAGTAGCCCGCGCTCTTAACCACTACGCCATATGCCCGAGTAGTCCTCTACACTAATAATATTCTCTTTGAAACAGGTGGAATGGTTAAACTTTGAGCATTAATGATAAATCTACATAAACATTCATTCCAACATTGACCTATTTTTAGGACTGTTTCGTTTCACGTACCGCATTTAGTGGAGAACCCAAGGTCAAGATTCCTACAGCTATTAACAGTAACACCAACACCTCCTAAAAAACACTTCATTCAATTTGCTGATTCCTTCAGTTTCACTTCAAAATGGCAGCGAGTAAGGACCCTGATGAAACTGCACCAACCATGACACCAGGTTGCATATCCAACAGTGCACAGTCAATGCAATTGAAACACATGCAGGTTCAGTGAAGGATGTTGTAAATAACTGTTAAATAGAATTATGGATGTGAAAAATCTCTGTTCTCCATATCATTATTAATACTATTACTTACTCTACTGAAATTATGCAGTCCTGAATAGGACATTCGGATTTACCCAGTGAGAAAAATTACCAGAGCCTAGCAACTTATTGTTAGCTTGGGTATCACAAAAGGACCATAGTGGTTAGTTGGCATCTGAAACTGAATTAAGAGGAAACACAGTAACCACCAGGATAATATATCCCTTTATATATATATATATATATATATACTAGCAGAGACACCTGGCTTTGCTCGGGATTAAAATGGTATAGTTTCTTTATTGTTTTGCTTGTTTCAGTCATGTGACTGTGGCAATGCTGGAGCACCACATTTGGTTGAAAAAATTGAACACAGGATTTATTCTTTGTAAGCCTAGTACTTATTCTATCAGTAACTTTTGCCGAACTACTAAGTTATGGGAATGTAAACACAGCAACATTGGTTGTCAAGCAATGGTGGGGAGTACAAACACAGACACACACTCACACAAATATACACATATATACGACAGTTTTCTTTCAGTGACAGTATTAAAAGAGATGTTATTGCTTCACTTCTGACATGTAAGTCGGAAACACAGTAAGAGATAAGAGATTGCTCTAGGCTCATATTTGGCAAGAAGTTGAAAATTTTTTTTGGCCTATGACACTGCATGGACCCTAAGTAAGACATGTGTAAAATTTGAATGAAATCTGTTGGGTAGTTCTCGAGTTTTAGTGATGCGCACATACAGACACATTCTCAGTTCTATATATATAAGATATCTATAACAAATAGTGAGGGATTATCAATTCAGGCAAAATGCTTCATAAGATCTCTGTTTGACACACCAGACTAACAATATTACTTAGGTTAGTGAAGAACTCCAGGTAATCTCATGATAGGGCCCAAGGCTATGGTTCATCAGAATTCTATATCGTAAATCCATAGATGGGCTCCAGATAAACTTGTTTTTACACAGAGTGATATATAAGAAACAAGTTAGAAATAATGGTCATTACATATTTTTCGTTATTGGAGCAAATTTGGCTTACAGCAGTTTCCAGTAGTCATTATAGATACACATAAGTTTACTCAATTGGTCTATTGAATGATTGAGGAAAATTGAACAACCTAAGAAAATTAATGCTAGTTTCATCAGAGCCATTTCTAGTTATAACCAGCAGAGCACTGAAGGAATGGCTATTTTATTTAGTTTCATTTCACTATATTTTAAAGACTAAAATATTTGAAAGTTTACATTAATTTATTTTATTTTACTTAGGTTTACCTATTCTGTGTGTGTGTGTGTGTGCATGTATATATATATATATATATATATATATATAATACACACACACACACACATATATATTTCCATGGGTTTAAAACATTTTAAAACTTAAATTTTATTTTACTTTATTCTTTTAAGATTTTAATCTTTTTAATTCTTCAATTTTTAACTTTTAATTTTTTATTTTTATTCCATTATTATTGTGATCCTTACGTTCTTATTGTTGTTCTAATATTATCCTATAGTTATTATTTTTTTCTATCACTTTGTAATATTATTTTATTAATATTATTGATATTGATGTCATTGATGCTGTCACCATCATTATTCTGGTATCACACATTACTCTGCAAATTTATTTCAATACTTTTATATCTTAGTTTGCTCTAACGTTACATGTATAAACTTTAACTTTAGTTCAAATTTTGATCTGTAACCCTTTTTACTAGTTTAAAATTTTAAAACCAGTCTTACCAGGTTAGTCTGAATTTACAATTAATTTTCAACTACTTGACATCATCCCATTTGTAACAGCATCTCTCAATCTATCAGTATTTATATCCTGGATAGTAAGAGCATTCCTGACCTCTACAATATAACTAGAAATGATATCCCTTTATTTTCTAATATAATATCCCTATTATACCAGATAGCAACAACTGAACATTAATCTGAGACTGACCATGTCCATAAAAAGCCAATATCAAATTTCAACACAATGGTTAGAGAATATCTAATCTATATACAATGCTAATATGGTAATGTGTGTTGACCTGACTACAAACACTAATGTCTTAGGACTGTTCCTCTTCCAAATTTTGGCAATATAATGCCCCTGCTTCTATTAAGTGACTCTAATACCACACCCTTATCTCCTTCCACCCCTTTGTTCTCTATTCTACTTGCATCTTTCCATCATCTTCTCCTCCCTTCCCCCATACAATAGCAATTCCTTCAGTGCTCTTGAATTTTCCTCAATTGATCAATAGACCAACTGAGTCAACTTATCAGTATCTAAGCTAAATTTGTCCCAAGAAAAGAAAAATATGTAAAGACAATTATTTTTAACTTGGTTCTTATATATGTATGTATGTATGTACACATACACACAAATATTCAACTGTTGCAAATTGTTTCATTGTCATTGTTGAGCCCCAAGTCAGTCTGGTCATTAAAGGCATCCCAGCCATGACAATCCCATCTATTTGTACACCAGGAACTGCATTTGTGTACTTTTTTTTTTCTTTTTTGAAAAACGATAAAGTGTGATGTGAGGGAGATTTAGCTGCTATTTTCACCAGGTGAAGTGATCACATCAGATTTTCCTTGTTTGTGAATGTTTTTCATTGAGAGTTTTGATTCCCTATAAGGGCACAACTACCAATATACTGCAAGACCGATTAATTTATGGGGTCATTATGAGTAGAGGTAGTCAAATAGAGCTGTGGAATGTATTGTTATCACTTGGAAAATCTTTTTTTTTCTGTAGTGTTCTGTAAATCCACTCACTACTCTGATCGCTGGAAAGCTCCAGGTCATCCTTGATAAAGATGACCTATGAACAAAGGAGTTTAGGCCGTGGTCATCTCTTTTATCTTTTTCCCAATTTTCCTTTCAGGCATAATAGATCTAAGACTACATTATCCAATATATCCTTCCTGTTTTAAAGATGGTATAAATTGATGGAAGACTGATTATCATTTGTAGCAAGTCGAACAACCACTTGAGAGTTCCCTCATTGGCTCAATATTTCTATGTAATGTTACAAGAAATGAAATGTAAAGAGTGGAAGAACGACGAAATATTTTGGGAGTCACTACGTGTAAGTGTAAAAATCATAACGTCTTGAACTTATTTGTTGGTAGATACTAAATAATTCGTAACGCAGTAACAATAATAATTTGCTCAACTGTCACCATCAAATGTTCATGTGACGTATAGGTATTTTGTAAACAATTCACCTGTAAGTACTTTGATCACAAATACAAAAAAAAAAAAATATTACAGAGATTGTAAGTACTTTTTCCACTAAACTCAACACTATCGAATATTTCTTAGTAAAAACTGGAAGAGGCTTCCATTATCCTTAGGTTTAGAAATACGTTGTTCCTAAATACTTAGTAGTCCCTAGAAATATCAGCTAAGTTAGCGGAAAAGAAACCTTAAATAATAGTCTCCCAGATACTCTTATCATAAGTTCCACTCAGTGGTTGACATGAAAATAAATAGCATAAAAAAAAACAGCAATAATTAATATCGGTTGGTTCAAATAACATAACAATATTAAACGCTCTATTAGTGATCTTGTTAATAAAATATAAGAAACTGGTACACTTAAAAAATAATATACATTTAGAAATAGTAAGAATACGTACATTTTTCACAGACCATTGTGAAATAAATATTTTGACAGTGACACAAGTAACTAAAACTAGAAGAGTTACTAAACTAAGGGAGACAATTCGCTATCTCTATGTATAGTGTACATGATTATAGTCCATGAAATAGCAGCTAAATCTACCTTAAATGACCCATGTTGTCTGAGAAATAACCGAACACACTGAGTGGTGAAGTCCTACAGATATTGTATCCGAATAATAGATAAGATGGTCACGGCTGGAATGCATTTAATCATGGATCTGTTCGATCAGGGCTCACCTGAAAATAAACAATAGCAAATGCAGCTTCTACTTCAAGCATAGGCACCTTTTCATGAGCAGGCCACTCCTAAAAAGCAAAGGAAATTTTTCATTAGGCGTGCAATTAAGAAAGTCTCACGGACCACAGGTTGCTCATGACAGCGAAGTTGATTAACCCGTTCAAAAAATAGCAATCAATCTGCCTTATATCATATTCTACTTTCGAAATGACAAAAACACATTTCATCACGACTCTACTCAATAAAACTGACTTGTAGTTGAATAACTACAGTAACAACATTAGTAATATTTTATTTTATGAACCATTTCTATGAATACTCTTGTACTGAGGTTCCCAACGATTGTACCTCACCTTTCCCCAATGGTGTTTTGTAAACGCTTCCTTTATATGATTTGAAAAGCAAAAAAAAAAAGCAAAGTAGATTAATTAAATTAAATTTCTCTTGAAATTATTAAAGGATCCAAAAATATATGTAATAAAACTACATTGAACCTTGACGCATCATCAGTCCTTCTTTCTGTTCACTGATTATACAAAACAATGTTCATATTCGAATCCAGAAAAAGGTTTTTTTTATTATTATTACATCTGTAGTGGTTAAATGTGTATCATGGTAAACAGATGCAAAAGGAATGTGTGTGCCTTTGAAGTAAACAAATGAGTGAATGGATTCATAATTAAAAATAATTTATTCACCGGACATAATTTGTCGTTGGTACACATAATTCTTCACTACATGCATAAAGTTGACAACTGCTACGAGTTGCTAGAAATAGAAACAGGGTACATCTGTGGAAATGATATGTCACAATTGAATATATGTTTGTGTGTGTGTACGCAGTTCATCTGATACAGTAGTCTACCGTGGAACTTCCAACATTGCTCTGGTCTCTGAGAAAAGCTGTCATGTAGCAGACCTTCCTCGTTTGGCTGCCTAGGGTCTTCTCTCCCTTGTTTTGTTGACCACTGAATTTATAAGAATTGTGTCCATTTGAACTCCGCCTGACATGGCCTTAGGTCGAAGGTCAAAGGGAGATCAACACTCACTTTTTGACAGGACAAAGAAAACCTGTTTTCGCACCTGTTGATCGCGGTGGTTTGAACGACCGAGTGGTTGGCGTTAGGAAGGGCATGCAACTGTAGAAACCTTGCCAAATCAGACTGAAACCTGGTACAGCCCCCCAGCTTACCAGTTTCCCGTCAAACCGTCCAACCCATGCCAGCATGGAAAGTGGACGTCAAACGATGATGATGATGTGTGTGTTTGTTTGTCCTCCACATCGCTTGACAACGTGCTGGTGTATTTATGCTCCTGTAACTTAGCGGTTCGACAATAAAGACCGATAGAATAATTACTAGGCTTTAACAAAAACATAAGTACTGGGGTCGATACATTTGACTGAAAATTCTTCAAGGCGTCGCCTCAGCCTAATGATTGAAACAAGTAGAAGATAAAAAGGTAATCTTCAGGTTTAGGGGGATAAAAAAAAAAATATTCAAGGGAAGTAACTGAACGTCTTACCAGTATTCTCCGTACATCTCTGTTTATAAATAAATCACGCACGTGATTTGATTCACGTTAGGGTTAGGGTGTGATTTATTTATAAACAGCTAGAAGAAAACGGATAATACTGGTAAGTCGTTCAGTTATTTCCCTTGAATTTTTTTAATTTTTTTTTATCCCCCTAAACTTGAAGATTACCGATAAAAATACCTTTCAGAATGTGTAGATTACAGTTATATAGTTATTTAATATGAAAGAAATTGGTGGATATGTAGTGGATCTTACATGCATGAAGTGGATTCGATCAACTATAGCCAAATTTAAATTAACATTGCAACAGAACTTTTCCCACGGTGGAACAATAGGTTTTCTCTGACAGCAGTTTAATATTTTCCAGATGCCTTTAGTTAGTTATTTAATATGAAAGAAATTGGTGGATATGTAGTGGATCTTACATGCATGAAGTGGATTCGATCCACTATATCCAAATTTAAATTAACATTGCAACAGAACTTTTCCCACGGTGGAACAATAGGTTTTCTCTGACAGCAGTTTAATATTTTCCAGATGCCTTTAGTTAGTTATTTAATATGAAAGAAATTGGTGGATATGTAGTGGATCTTACATGCATGAAGTGGATTCGATCCACTATATCCAAATTTAAATTAACATTGCAACAGAACTTTTCCCACGGTGGAACAATAGGTTTTCTCTGACAGCAGTTTAATATTTTCCAGATGCCTTTAGCTCGGCCGAAATAATGTCTTCACCACTTGACCCTTTCTAACCTCACCTACATCACCAAAAGCTAGAATAGAGATAACAAGACCACCAACTAAAACTATTGTTCCACCGTGGGAAAAGTTCTGTTGCAATGTTAATTTAAATTTGGATATAGTGGATCGAATCCACTTCATGCATGTAAGATCCACTACATATCCACCAATTTCTTTCATATTAAATAACTAACTAAAGGCATCTGGAAAATATTAAACTGCTGTCAGAGAAAACCTATTGTTCCACCGTGGGAAAAGTTCTGTTGCAATGTTAATTTAAATTTGGATATAGTGGATCGAATCCACTTCATGCATGTAAGATCCACTACATATCCACCAATTTCTTTCATATTAAATAACTAACTAAAGGCATCTGGAAAATATTAAACTGCTGTCAGAGAAAACCTATTGTTCCACCGTGGGAAAAGTTCTGTTGCAGTGTTAATTTAAATTTGGCTATAGTGGATCGAATCCACTTCATGCATGCAAGATCCACTACAGATACATCACAATTTTCTTTTCAAAATTTCAAGTTTCATTATGTGATGTATGTTAGTTGTACGAGCCCACCAAATTTTTTTCTTTTTTTTTTTGCATATTAAAATTCCGAAATAATCTTGATCTACACACACTGAAATGTATTTGCAGAAAATTTCAAAAGAAATTGCCCACTTTCATGAAAGTTATGTGGGAACACAGCCGACTCGCATGAATTTTCAGAAACTCCTCAACCTCACTCTGGGGTTGGGTGGAGGTTTTCCACCACAAACTCCAATATAATCAGAATCTACACCATCTGAAGCATATTTCTAGAAAATTTCACTATTAAAATACCCATTTTTCAGCAAGTTATGAGGAAGCAAAGTTGGAGAGGGGGTACAATTGTGTAGGTATGTCTTCTTATTTTGGAACAAAGCCAACAACTTCGAAGGGAGGGGTAAGTCGATCACCTTAACCCCAGTGCTCAACTGGTACTTATTTTAACGACCCCTAGAGAGTGAAAGGCAAAGTCAACCTCGGTAGTATTTGAATTCAGAACGTAAAGACGTACGAAATATGGCTAAGCATTTTGGGATCTTTGTGGTTATCGCATTGTATGTCGAAATATTAAAAAAAAATTTCGAAGTATCATATAGATATCATTTTTGACGCTGAATCCGAATTTGTTATTCATTTACACAAGAAAAAACTTTGCAAAAATGTTACAGGTGTTCAAAGTTTACTCTTTTACTTGTTTCAGTCATTTGACTGTTGCCATGCTGGAGCACCGCCTTTAGTCGAGAAAATTAACCTCAGGACTTATTCTTTGTAAGCCTAGTACTCTTTTTGCCGAACCGCTAAGTTATAGGGACGTAAACACACCACTATCGGTTGTCAAGCAATAGTGGGAGGACAAACACACACACACATATATATATATATATATATATATATATATATATATATATATATATATATATATATACGACGGGCTTCTTTCAGTTTCCGTCTACCAAATCCACTCACAAGGTTTTGGTCGGCCCGAGGCAATAATAGAAGACACCTGCCCAAGGTGCCACGCAGTGGGGCTGAACCCGGATAATTTTCAAAATTTTCAGCCAACCAGAAAACAGCGCGTTCGCGGCGTCTTCCATCATGTCACAGTAGCAAGAAAGGGGATGGGGTACCAGCATGTCAAAACATTAAACTAGCTACAGTAAACAGTGAAAAACATTTAAAGATTTGCGAGCAAATTAGATTTAAAAGCCATGAGCAAACCAACAGGAGTTGCGAGAAATAACAGTCCATATAACAAAAACATTGCTTGAAACAGATATTTATTGATTAAAAAAACTCATGAACGAAAGTTTGCAATACACTAGCATTTTATAAAATGAATTATCTTTCTCATGTATCCTTCCCACATAAATTCACAAAGTTAAGAATCAGCAATGGAACGGTGTATCCCACACCTGCGTTTGTTTCCACGCTTTAAAAATGCCCAGGTACTCTCAATCAGACTGCTAGTGCGTATGCGCAGCATCTTTGGTTACTATCGAAACCGACTTCTTCGCAATCAGGTGCTTCTTTGCTTAATATGCTAACAGAACTTTACGGTAATGTGTAAAATAGTCGCTTCTGATTGGCTAAAATACCCAAATTTTAAAGGCTAATAACTTTTTAATTATGAATTTATAGGGAAAATGAATTGGATTTTCATAATTGGCATGCAAAACTTAATCCCTAACCCGAACTTGGAAACAATTGGAACAAAATTGTAGACTGACGATAACCACAAATATCCGCATTTTGCTAGGCGTGCTAACGATTCTGCTCGCCGCCTAACATATACATATCCTTTAGATATATTCCTGCCAACCAGTAACGTTTATTAAACAAATATTACATTGGAATCAATTCTGGAATTGGCACTGTCATGGTATTAGCTGTCAGAAATGAAAGTAGAAAAATCCAAACAAGGAATGTTACTGCTGGTTTGAGTTGAAATCTGTTTCTTTGGCTACTGACTGGCCGGAGCTATCTGTCTTGTCTGTCTCTCTCTCTCTCTCTCTCCCTCTATCTATCTATCTATCTATCACTTGTCCACCTTCGTTTGTTTCCGTAGAATTTATCAAATTAGAAAATGCATTTCCGTAGAATTTATCAAATTAGAAAATGCGTTTCCGTAGAATTTAAACAAATGAAATTCAGTTTAAACTTTATAAATAAATATATTTCATTTCATGTTCAGTTTAAACTTTATAAATAAATATATTTTTGCATTATTCATTATTGTTTTTAAAAACAAATCACATACACCAATCAGCACTACCACCACGCGTAATCCAAAGTTGGAATTAATCATCGCGATATTGCCATCGCCACAACAGAAAATAGTATTAATTGGCTTAAGAGACATGGACTTTTAAATACCCCCAAAATATGCCCCTCGTGTGGAGCTAGCATGATGGAAGTAGCCATCTAATTTGATAAATTCTACGGAAACAAACGAAGGTGGACGAGTGATAGAGAGATAGACAGACAGACAGACAGATAGATAGATAGCTAGCTAGCTAGCTAGATAGATAGCTAGCTAGCTAGCTAGCTAGATAGATAGATAGCTAGCTCCGGCCAGTCAGTAGCCAAAGAAACAGATTTCAACTCAAACCAGCAGTAACATTCCTTGTTTAGATTTTTCTACTTTCGCTTCTGACAGCTAATACCATGACAGTGCCCTGGAATTTAATTGATGCAACTTTCAAAGAGAAAAAAAGTTGCAGGTGGAAATATTAAATATTTTTAATATTTCCTTCTTAATCTCGCACCTTGTCATACATCTTATAATAGTTTGGGCGCGAACACGCATGCGCAATGTAAACTCTGTCCATGGCGGGTAACTTCAATATTGTTTGAATGTCTCTCTAAACATTTGAATTAAGTGTTGTTGATTTGGTAAGTCTGTTTGAAAATTTTTGTTACCCTGAATGTACTTCATTCTTTTTCTACATTAGGAAAAGTTTTTATATGTTTAATATCATATACAAGGATAATAATGTCATAATATATACAAGAATGACTAAACTTTACGTAGCCACTTTTTAATGTTTAGATATAATTATTCTGATGTATGTTTCTTTTAAAGTCAATTCATGTATTTGTTAGTTTGGCGCAAAAATTTAAATGCTGTTATATTTACTCTTCACCCCTCTAAAATCTGACAATGGTAATGTTTTACAGAGGAATGAACAAACTAAAAAGAAAGACGGGGGGAAAAGCGAATAGATGAAAAGAAAAAAGATTCTGTGTTTGATACAACAAAATTGATTTATGGTGATTATTTTCTAATGCAGACACGAAGTCAGAATTCTTTTTTTTTTTTTCAGAATGAGGTAGAATAATTAGTTGTAATGATTTCTTGATTTTATTACATGGGTTAATGTTTACTTTCACACCCGGCCATCAAAACAAAAACAAAAAAAAAATTTTATATGTGTGAAAGAAAGCGCGTGTATTAAACAAATATGAAAACAAAAATTGGTTAATATAAAGATCTTCACCCGTTAACAAAAAGAAAACCAGTCTGCTGGAGCTAATGCTGAAGGAGAGGTGCGATTCTGCATTAGCCCCCAAATTTGCGCCAACGAACCGATTATAAACATTCGATACAACACTTGTTATCCCCATTAGGCTTATACTGTTGAATATTTAATACAGCCCTACCTACCCCCATTAGGCTTGTTAACTTGCTTATTGGTGACTGAAAGATCTTGTAATTAACCGAAAATATTAAACAAAGAAGGTATCAGATGGTCGTGAGATGTGTTAAAAACAGCTGAATCGCCTTTAACTTTTTTTTTCCCCACAATGAAACCATATTCTACACCATGATGCATGGGACCTTTTTTTAAAAAACTTTTTCTATTGCTCAAACGAAAATCTAAAAATTTTACCTCATAGAAAAAATAATTCATGAATTTCTTTCTCTTCGAAAGTCCTGCCATCGGAAAACATTTTCTCCACAAATTTCTTTATTATTGTAATCTATGCCGTTTGAAAGGTATTTATATAAAATTTCATCATTATAAGATATCCATTTTCCTAAAAGATCCCAACGGTGGAGATGTGCTGAAAACAACTAAATCGACCATAACTTCTTTCTCATAGTGGAACCATTCAACACTATTTATAAATTTGTTTCTCTCATCATGATACATAGGATGTCTTAAAACCAAGCTTCTTTCCACACACACACACCTAAAGAAACAATAGGAAATAATTAGTGCACCGAAAACAAATTGCTTTGAGAAATTACAACATGGAATATACTTCGCCATTCAGAAACCCTAACAAACTGTCAACTTAATCATTTATTAAACATTGCCTATTGTTTCATGTAAAAATTTTCGCCTTTATTCGAACAAATCGAGCCTAGGGCTTATTCTTCGTAAGCTTAGTATTTCTATCGGTCTCTTTTTGCCGAACTGCTAGGTTATGGAGACATAAACACACCAACATCGGTTGTCAATCGATGGTAGGGGGACAA